>NW_022753486.1:149790-156561 GCF_011630105.1 Anneissia japonica
CAGGGTTCGTACGGGTTTTGGAAAGTCATGAAAAGTTATGGAAATTTGTTTAGGTAATTTCCAGGACCTTAAAAGTTATGGAAAAATTATTTGGTTATGGAAAAGTTATGGAAATATGTAGAATGTGACAAATAAAATAAATAGTATGTCAAACATTTGTGTTGAGTTTTATTTTTAAAAAAACAAATCATTTTCTCAGAATTTAGGACGATTTCCGACCGACTGTCAATTTCCTTTGTGCGCCGCGGCACACTGTAGTCTGTACTGATTTTTATTAATAAACTGTGCTGGTTGATGAACCTTGGCTTTGCTGCGCATGTGCAATTGTAGTTGGAAAAAAATTAGCAAACAAAAACTAATGCAGGAGTGCTTGGTGTGACGACGAACGAAGCGCGTTGTGTAACACGCGGTTGGATGATGAAAGTCGGCGGCTGATGGTTGAAAAGTATCGAATATGCCTGGAAAGTGTGGTTTTAACGATTTATGGCTTCGGAAAGAACATTACAAAGGTTGGCTTGCAAATTCGGGAACAAACGATCGTCATACAGCACGATGTATGTTATGTTCGAAAACCTTCGATATTGGCAACATGGGAGAAGCCGCTGTTGTTAGCCATATGAAAGGGAAGAAGCATCATAATTTAGTGTCTACTGGAAGCTATTAAATTATATAATTAATTTGAATTGGAATAACCAAATATTAAACAGGCTAGCTAGGGGCCTAAGTCAGGCCTAGAGAGGTAGCCTAGGCTAGGCTCAAACATGCTAGGCCTTGCCGGCACCGACGTCCCGCCGACTGACTGCAGTGCTTCTCCTAAGATTACTCTAAGCTTAGCTTAAGCCTACTAGTACTAGACCTAGCCCTAGGTTTACCAATCCAACAAAACAAAGGCCACCTTTTTTTTAATTGTGTTTTTGGATGTGGATTCCTAACTGGTAGGCCTAGGTAATGCTTCTTTATTTATATTTTTTGTATCATTGTACATCACATTATAATAATATTATTAATTATTATTATATAAAAAATAAATAATAGTTTCCATCATGGCATTTTCTGAAAAGCCATGTCACACGGCGAAGCCCTGGCGAATTTTTTCATTTTTTTCTACCTTCAACATGTAATGCAATATGTAAGCTATATATTATCTCATAAATACTTTTGTACAAACTGTTTCTTATGCAACAACTCATCCCCAATGCATTGATAAGCAATATTTATTCAAAATAACAGTTATTGATTACTCTAAACTTGAAATTTTTGTATATTGTATATAATATATTTAATCACATTTTGATGTTTTTTTCAGTAAATAGAACATACTGTATCTATTTAGACTGGACAAATCTGTATCTCCAACAACATGCAATGCAATATTAGCAATCTCATAATTGCTGTTCAATTTCAAATATGTTCCTTCTCAACTCATCAGTAACACTTTACTGTAAATTACAAGTAGTAACAGTTATTAATAAATTTTAATTTTGTGTCTATTATATAGATTGTATTTAGTCATTTTGATGTTTTTTACTAAATAGAACCTATTTATGCTGGACAAATCTGCAACATCCACAGAGCAATATATTCAATATTAATTCATAGTTACTCTAATAACTATTCTACAGTTAAAGTTTCTTTATTATATAGTTGGATTTGTTTAGACTAGACAAGTCTGTTCTGCAATTACTCATCCACAACGCAGTATATAAGCAATATTATTTCAAAATATCAGTTATTAAAGATTTTTATATAATTTGTTTTTTTTTGTTTCACTAAATAGAACACTCATTTAAAGAATAAAAGAAAAAGTTGCCTTGTAAAAAATGTTCCGTGTCATTATTTTTGTGTGAAATGGTTTTGGAAATTCAACATTTTGGCTCTGGAAAACTCTTGGAAAAGTTTTGGAATTTTCCCAAGTTCAAAGTGTATGAACCCTGATATATATATATATATATACATACACACACATATACAGTATACACCCTCACATAGGTGTATGTAATACCTAAGGAAGTGTAATGTGTAGTGTGTGTGGAAGTTTGCAGGGATGAGACGAGTCGCCATATGTTGGTTATTTAACCTTTCCTGAGTTTGGGGAAAATGGGAAGAAACCAAACATGATATGATGAGATGAAAATCAGGTGAAAACGAGGCTGATCACTTTCTTTACTAGCTTGGTAGCAATTTTCTAACCAATTAATTAATATTCATGATCAGTCTGTCAATTTTGGCGAGCAGCTGATCAAAGAGTATAACAAAACATGACAACATACAATTTTTACTATGTCGACTTGTCAAGATAATCTATCTCGCCATGACAACATACAGTTTTTACTATGTCGACTTGTCAAGATAATCTATTTCGCCATGACAACATAACAATTTTTACTATGACGATTTGTCAAGATACCGGTAATCTATCTCGCCATGACAACATACAATATGTATTACGTCGACTTGTCAATATAATCTATCTCGCCATGTCGACATGATATGTATATTATGTCGACTTGACAACATAAATTATCTTGACAAGTCGTCAAGTCGAATGGCACTTATAGAGCAGGAGCCCAGGGGTGTCAGCATAGCTGGAAAGTTAACAAATGTGTGTGTATATAGTAATGTTCTATGTGCCTGTCTATGTAGGAGAATTGGCATCTGCCGGTCCCATTGTGGTGGGTGTGGTCAGGAGGGGCATAAAAAGGGCCCCAAAAATTGAGCTAGATCAACTTGTGAATTAACCTAATGAAACCTATCAGAATATATTCGGCATAGTTCAAGATAACATGAATGGTCAATGCCAGACCTTTCCAATGGTAGGGGTGGGTGCCAGACGCAAAAAACCGGTACCCCAAAATTAAGCTAGATCAGCTTGTGAGTTAACCCGATGAAACCTACTGGAAAATGTTGGGCATAGTACCAGGTATCAGGAATGGTCACCGCCAGACATTTTTAATGTTAGGGTATACCTGCCAGACACCCCTAAATACCCCGCCCAAAAATTGACCTAGATCAGCTTGTGAGTTAACCCGATAAAACCTATTAGAAAATGTTCGGCATAGTATCAGGTATCAGAAATGGCCACTGCAAGACATTTTTAATGGTGGGGTGTACCTGCCAGACACCCCCTTATAGCCCGCCCCCGAAAATTGACCTAGATCAGCTTGTGAGTTAACCCGATAAAGCCTACTGGAAAGTGTTCGGCATAGTACCAGGTATCATGATTGGCCACTGCTAGACATTTTTAGTGGTGGGGTGTACTCGCCAGACACCCCCTTATACCCTGCCCCCCCCCCAAAAAAAATAACATATCAGCTGTGAGTTAACACGATCAAACACATTGCAAAAAATGGGCATAGCACCAGGTAGCATAGCACCAGGTATCACGAATGGCCACTGCCAGACATTTTTGAGTGTGGTGTATCTACCAGACACCCCCTTAGGCCCCGCCTCTTACCAACCCAAAAAAAAAGAAAAAAACAATTTATCAAGATTATCTAGTGAGTTCACCTGATGAATGTTGCATGACATGACACGTTACATGTAACATGAGTGACCACAATGACAATCAAACATTTGTGGCTGAGTTAAACCGAGGAAACATATTGTTTAGCATAGTACCAGTGGCCACTGCCGAACATTTATAGTGGTGGGGTGTACCCACCAGACATCTCCTTATTTCCCACCACCAAAATTGACCTAGATTAGGTAATGAGTTAACCTGATGAAACTTACTGTGTAAGATGTTCATTGTAGTCCAAGTTATTATGAATGGCCACCGCCAGACAATTCTGATGGTGGGGTGTGTCTGCCAGACACCCCTTATTCCCCGCCCCAAAAATTGACCTAGATTATCTAGTAAGTTAATGTGGTGAAAGTAACTGTGAAATGTTCGGCATTGTGGGGGGCAAAGTGATAGAAAACCTCTAGTCGTTTACGGCCCGACACTGATCACCTGTAAAAAGTAGTATTAAAACTGAGCACTGCATGAAGGTTTTGGAAGCACACTTGAAACATCAAAAGGTAGTTTTCGTCCCTCTGTGTTAAATCGAAAATTTACTTTGGCCCTCCAATTGATTTTTATGCCCACCCCTACTCTAAATAATATGAGTGGATTTTAAGGATAGAAGTATGGGGTTAATAAGGGCGGGTGGAGAGCCATGAAATTAGGTTTAGACTGGATGGAAAACTTCAAGGCTGGGTGACTCCACCTCCTCTCCCTCCCCCATAACTAAATCCCTGAATTTGCAAAATGTAGGCCTATCATACAATACTATATAATCTTTTATTATTTTTAGTAGTCAATATTACAACAGTTTAACAATGAGATTCTATACAGGATTCAAAGTTTATGAATGCCCATCCAATATTCAATACGAATAGATTTCCAGTACAAATAAAAATTGTAATGGAACTGAGTTTAGTTTACAGGAGTTGGTGCTTCGAGTTATTCCATTCGTAGAAGCCTTTTGATAAAGAAAGTGTTCCTTTTTAGGAAGAGTTGCCTAGGTTAAAACTCACTCGGACTATATGAAATTAATTATAAGCTTAAATTGTTAATCTTAATATAAGGAATACTACAGTATTGACAGTAGTCAATATTACAACAGTTTAACAATGAGATTCTATACAGGATTGAAATTTATGAATGCCCAATATTCAATACGAGTAGATTTCCAGTACAAATAAAAATTGTAATGGAACTGGGTTTAGTTTACAGGAGTTGGTGCTTCGAGTTATTCCATTCGTAGAAGCCTTTTAATAAAGAAAGTGTTCCTTTTTAGGAAGAGTTGCCTAGGTTAAAACTCACTCGGACTATATGAAATTAATTATAAGCTTGAATTGTTAATCTTAATGTAAGGAATACTACAGTAACTTCACATTTAATTTTAATTACAAGTTGAATTATATAAAATTCAATTAAATATCGTAAGTATATAGTTTGCCTATTTGCCTAATTTGCTTTAGAAAAATCTAAAAACTTTTTTTATTACAAGAATGTTAAACTTGCCTTATTTGCTCACTTGGTAGTGCTTTAGATAAATTTTGAATTGGTGCTATGTATATTTGTTATGTACAATTATTAGTAGTGATTAAAAACCAAATTTTGTGATGATTTACCATCCATAATCGCGCACAGTTGAATATATCGTAGCACCATTCTTTTAGGTCTCTTAACATTCTTGAAGACATTTTTTAGTTCATAATATCCATTAAAATATCGTAAAGAAAAATTTTACACTAACACGAATCTACAAAATTTTGTACGAGGACTAGTCACAATACAAAAGCAACACAAGTGAGAATTCTTTGTTAGTACAGTAAAGTGGAAGGAGCAGAGTAATATTCAGTATTTAGGTAAGTAGAACGTACCACTTCAGTGAGTACGGCTGATACATAGGTGTATGTTCACTAAATATAACGGAATAATATATATAAAGTGACCATGTTACCGGTACTAAAATAAGTCAACACATGACAAAAAATAAGGTATGTCTACATCTTTCACATATTTAACAAGGACTGTACAATCCAATTTTGGACTATCTTGCTGGTATCTTACAAAAAAAGAAATTAAATGAAAAATAAAATAGGATACTCCTTGTCCCCCAAAAATTGATCTAGATTATCTAGTGAGTTAACCTGATGAAAGTTACTGTAAAATGTTCGGTATTGTCCCAGGTATCATAAATGGCCGCTGCCAGACATTTTTGATTGTAGGATGTACCCGCCACACATCGCCTTAATACCCCTCCCCTTTTATACCATTCCCCCTCAATAGAGCTAGGTTATCTCATGAGTTACTGTAACCCTCTAATACCCCAATACATACAGTATAGTCAGTTTTCCAATATAGGGTGTAACTTTGAATTTTGAGTAAGTTAATTGCTTTATTTTTCTTACGCTGAAAGTATAGTCATATAATGAACTCAAAAAATGTCTTCAAAAACGTTAAGGCACCTAAAAGAATGGTGCTACGATATATTCAACTGTTCACGAGTGTGGATGGTAAATCATCACGAACTTTGGTCTTTAATCAAATTAGTAATATGATACATACCTGTACATACCAAATAGCACCAATTCAAAATTTATCTATTAAGCACTACCAAATGAGCAAATAAGGCAAGTTTAACATTCCTGTAATAAATAAGTTTTTAGATTTTTCTATACCAAATTAGGCAAACTATAATACTTACGATATTTAATTTGAATTTTATATAATTCAACTTTTAATTAAAATTAAACGTGAAGTTACTGTAGTATTCCTTACAATATGATTAACAATTCAAGCTTATAATTACTTTCATATAGCTCGAGTGAATTTTAACTTAGGCAACCCTTCCTAAAAAGGTACACTTTCTTCATCAAAAGGCTTCTACGAATGGAATAACTTGTTCGTTGAAGCACGAATTCTTAAACCCAGTACCATTACGATTTTTAATTGTAGGGATATCTACTCTACTGAATATTGGGCATTTATAAATTTTAAATCCTGTATAGAATCTCATTGTTAAACTGTTGTAATATTGACTACTAAAAATAATAAAAGATTATATAGTATTAGTATTTGAAGTTTTCCATCCAGTCTGAAGCTAATTTCATGGCTCTCCACCCACCCTTATTAACCCACACTTCCATCCTTGCAGTATAATAGACTCTTATTTAGAGTAGGGGTGGGCATAAAAATCAACCGAAGGGCCAAAGTGAATTTTCGATTTAACACAGAGGGCCGAAACCTAGCTTTGATGTTTCAAGTGTGCTTCCAAAAAC
>NW_022753486.1:156910-171491 GCF_011630105.1 Anneissia japonica
GCTTGATACAAATGAGAATATCGAGACGTTTTTCAAAGACATTTTAACAGAAATGTTTAGCGATAATATCATAAACTTGGGCCGTATAATTATAGTTTTTTTTTTTGGTGTTTGGAGCGAGGTTAGCTGTTTTATGTAAAGATAGAAATAGAACTGATTTGATTGATCAAGTAATTCAGAATGTAGACAAATACGTGAAGACGGAGTTTTTGGAATGGATTAATATCCAAGGAGGTTGGGTAAGTCACTTTTTTTTGTATTTACAATCAATGATAAAAAAAACAACATTTAATTCGTGTCTATATACAATATTATCATCAATCATTACTTAAAAAATTGAATTTGTTTCCAACTCTATAGGCCTATATGTACATATTTTTTTTTCAGAACAATTTCGATCAATCGTATACTCAACACAAAACGATAGCAGAAATTCCTCTAATGAACGTTCGTCAGGGATAGCTTTAAGCCTAATAGCAACTTTGTATCTATACAACACATTCTGTTAAGGATGATATGTGTGAATTATGTGTATATCGACACACACTTATCCAGGATATTTCTTTTGCCAGCCGTCAATTGGTGTATAAAATACCTACGGAAATTTGCTGGTGAATTTTTCAATAAAGGTGAATCTGGTCCAGAGTCAGAAGAAAATGGCAATGGGAAAACTACACAGAAATATATTTCGATGTTCTTGTAGGACTAGAGCGAACCAGGTAATTTGTTTTCATGCAAAATTTGATCAAATCAAATAACGTTACCTTTTATTCTACAGTGGGAAACGTTATGCCAGTAATCGAGCATCTCAACGCGAGATATTGAAGGAATTCCCGGAAGAGCGTTTGATAAACGAACACTTAATACATGAATTTATCAATTATATGATGATCTGTATAATTATTTGTTTGAAACAAAATAAATGAAAAGCATTCTTGCTTATTGTTGAAACATATATATGATTCTTTCTTTTTTGAATTTACATCGTGTACCTTTAGTGGAGCAATAAATTATACGAGGTAGGCCTAATACTACGACCCTAAAATCCTGGTAGTTTCAGAGGGGTTGGAATCAGAACTTAAAATGGTTACAATAGTGATGGCGAAGATGATGGTGTTGATGATGAGGATGATGATGGTGATGATGATGTTCAAAAGGACGATATACAATACTATTTGATTGTTTGATATTATTGCTCTCATAATAAAACGTCTATACAAAATACAAATTCAAATGTATACAAAAGAAAAATAACCACGAGAACAAGATGATAACCCTATAAGATCGGAATATAGGGACCCTAAATATTTGAAACAAACTTAATTTTAATTTAAACTATCACAATATAATATAATCGATGAACTAGAAATGTTAATATAATAACCTAGTAAAATCCAAATTTACCTAGTGAAAATAATAAACATTTATTAACCGTACGAAATACATAAAAGAGTTGAAAATACTCAAACCACGTAATACTATTAACAATTAATTAGAAAATTCCCGGAAGAGCGTTTGATAAACGTACACTTAATACATGAATTTATAAATTATATGACGATCTGTATAATTATTAGTTTGAAACAAAATAAATGAAAGGCATTCTTGCTTATTTTTGAAACGTATATATGACTCTTTCTTTTTTGAATTTACATCGTGTACCTTTAGTGGAGCAATAAATTATAGGTAGGCCTATACACTACGACCCTAAAATCCTGGTAGTTTCAGAGGAGGTAGAATCAGAACTTAAAATGGTTACATTAGTGATGGCGAAGATGATGGTTGTGATGATGATGATGATGATGTTCAAAAAGACGATATACAAAATATATGCTTAATATGTTACATAAAAAAGTTACAATTATGAAGCGAAAATTTAGGTATATTTAAACATGTAAATAAATTCAGATATGAATTTCTAATTCATGATAAAACGGTCGAAACTAATAAAAAATCTATCGAGCAAAACAGTAATCAAAATGTAAGATAGTTTAAAACTAAACTACATAAATCAGTCAAATATAAATGAAATATACTTTAACAGATTACAAATCAAATAAAATACATTAAGAAAGTACATAAAAGAAATAACTTTGTCAATTAGAAGGTAATAACCTATTAAAAATCACAATTAATTATCAAACATGTGCACAATTTAATCTACAAATAAAAACTTGAATGAAATATTTAACCTAAAGTAAAATAGGTTAAAAACACAAGTTTATGTAAAATAAAATGTTAGAATTTAATCAAAATTACTTAAACAGATGAAGATCGTAAAATTTTAGGTAACTACTTAAAGAACGTTACCATGTAAAACTATTTGATTGTTTGATATTATTGCTCTCATAATAAAACGTCTATACAAAATACAAATTCAAATGTATACAAAAGATAAATAAACACGAGAACAAGATGATAACCCTATAAGATCGGAACATAGGGACCCTAAATATTTGAAACAAACTTAATTTTAATTTAAACTGCTATCAAAATAATATAATCGATGAACTAGAAATGTTAAAATAATAACCTAGTAAAATCCAAATTTACCTAGGGAAAATAATAAATATTTATTAACCGTACGAAATACATAAAAGAGTTGAAAATACTCAAACCACGTAATATTATTAACAATTAATTAGAAAACAGAATGAATTATACAAATGTAAAAATGTATAAGCTTAGGAAAAGCAAAATTTGTAAGCAATCATCAGTTAAAAAATACATTAAAAAAAATACCGTATTATAACTAAATTAAAAACGATTTATGGAAAAAACACATTTGTATAGACGTGAAAATGTAAAAAACGTAAAATAATTATATTAGAAAATCATTAATTCATACACAAGTATAAAAATTACATAAACATAAATAGGAACGCAATATTTTAACCAACACTTCCACGTAAAACCCATTTGAAAGCAAATACAATACTTCAACAGAAAAAAAAAATAAACACTTACAAGTAAAATGTTTTTTATAAGCGACAGCCATGTAAAAGTTAAATCCATAGAGCAAAACCTAGTCAAATTTAAAAACATGTAAAACATGAATTCAAAATCACATTAAGAATAATTAAAGAAAAAATTAAGCTCGATGTTAAGCAAGCACATTTTTAACTAGATAAACTGTTAAAATTCAGGGACGAAAAAAAGTCAGAAGAAAAATCACTGTAAGATAAAAGTAAAAGAAATTAGAATTATAAAAAAATAATAAAATGTACGAAACGTAAAAAAAATATACGAAGCAGTTACTCCCAAAATACTTAAAACAAGACTTTAAAGGAAGGATATATTCAAGTTGATATATGTAGAATATTGCAATAAGAGAATAATAGAAAACACATGTAAGCACTTTTGAAGAACGTATTCCGATTAAAGTGCGAAAATAGGGAATTGTAAAAACTGTTAAATATAAACTTTAGTTAAATTCTAATCAGTGAATTAATAAATATCACATTGATTCCTCCAAAATATGAAATATATGGTTTACGCAATTGTCAAACGCATGAAAGTAAGACACATTGGAACTAAACATAAACTATACTATAAAACAAACCCTTGAAAAGATAAAGATAAACTTTTTCTCTCATATTTAGATATTGCATATTAATACAATTTTAAAGCGACTTATTCACAAATGTAATGATTATTCTATTAAATTGCAGAACACATTGAAGTTTTTCAAAATGCATCCAAAATGTTAAAATCACAAATTAAATTGAAATAAAGAATATAACACTTATAAGCAATTGGTTTAAAAAAATATGATTTTAAACTTCTAAATGTTAAACACTAATAAAATTTAAAAAGCTGAAGTTTATGTAAAGTAAATTAATTTTATGTAAGGATAAAAACGGTATATAATTGTAAATTATTGTAATTGTGTAAATTCTACGATGATTTGTATATTAAGTATGACATAAAAGTTATTTCAATTACATAAAATATATTTTCTTTACATACTATTTATTTTTGTTACATAAAATGTATGTATTTTACATGTTTTTTGTAAATTTTTTTGTTCGTACATTTTTTAACCGGTTTTATTTGTGTGTGGGTGTGTGTGTGTGTTTACATATTTTTTCTTTCATACATATTTTAATTTTTTTGTATATGACTTACAATGTTTTTACGATTTGTATTTTTGCCTAAAAGTAATGACACAGTAAAAGTACATTTTGATAAAATTTGTTGTGGTCCAATAAAAGTGCAAATTCAAAACATTTTTTGTGGTGTACAAACTATTGATATATACATCAATCACATGAGTCATGAGTAACAATAAATTAACAGAGCACTGCGGTGGGCTTAGCTAATTAAATAAAAACAGGTAAAAATAGTATACGTTTACTAAATTCTATATCTGTCGCGACTACAATCTCTGAAATCTTACAAAAAAAAGCGCTATGGTTATAATATAATTACACAATATTTCCTTATAACAAACACGTTTTATCAACAAATAGACGCGTTTCAAATATCATATTGCGTTAGCCATACCATCGTACTAAGTATTGGTACTTTCTCGTAAAGTGCAATACAAGCAAAAATAACACGTTCTGATTGATCGTTTAATTTAAGGCATAGGCCCAACTTGATAGGCGCTACTAACAGTTTCATACATTTTATGAAACTGCTATATACTGCTACAATATATACTTTCTCTCTTTTCATTTTACTAGCTTATTATTAATAACGAATTAAATAGAAGCAGATAATACATTTTTTTACTATCTCATCTTTTTGTGGTGAATTTATTGTTGATTTATTCGTAGTGATGAATGGCAAACATAGTAATGATCATCATCATCATCATCTTCCGTTACTTTGAATAGCCTCAGTTGAGTATAGTCGTACAATGTGTTGTACAGCACTCATATGTCGCCGTCAAACGTGAAAGAAAGGGATATAAATAAATAAGTAAATAAATAAATAAATATAAATAAAATTAAATAAGTAAATAAATAAATATATAAGTAAATAGACAATGGTGAATCTTGCGATCAGGACCGCTGATGGCAAACGTGGGAATTAAGCCCTCTTTATTACCTTATTATTTAGGGTTCGAGAATTAATTTATTTGAATGGTGTCAGTTTGAGTATATTTACTCCACTTTGAGGCTTAGGAGCCTAGTATACAAAGTATAATAATAACACTAAATGTAAAACTTCAACCCTGTGTTGTCTAAATTTGCCCGTAAACATGTTAGTAAAACCAACGACAGTAATTCTAGTCCACTGTAAATATGATAGAAATGGAGAAAATTTGATTATTTTTATCGTAGTGATATTATAACAAATACAGATCGGAAACGTGGGATTGACGGTAACAAAAATTACGATGACGAACTTGGTTGTGGAGACTGCATACACTTTTTAGTGTTAATATTCATCATGTAGCCATACCATCGTACTCAGTATTGGTACTTCTCGTAAAGAAAACTGTAAAATATAAACTTTAATTAAATTAACTAAAGTTTATATTTTACAGTTTTTACAATTCCCTATTTTCGCACTTCAATCGGAATACGTTCTTCAAAAGTGCTTACATGTGTTTTCTATTATTCTCTTATTGCAATATTCTACATATATCAACTTGAATATATCCTTTTTGAACATCATCACCATCATCATCATCATCAACACCATCATCTTCGCCATCACTAATGTAGCCACTAAAGGTATTATTATTATTAGCTGTCCATCGTATTCCGATGAAGACGTCCGGTGAACCATTGATCTCCATTTGCTTTTGTGTCTGCTGTGGAGCTGCCAGCTACCAACGGGTATCTTAACAGTATCCTTAAATCTTAGTCTTGGTCTACCAATGCTGCGGGAGCCGTTCTTCAGTTGTGAATAGAGTATTTTTTTAGGTAGTCTGTTATTATCCAATCTGTTGACATGACCAGCCCATCTCAGGTTTCTTTGGATTAAGAGTTCATACATACTTGGTAGATTAGCCTGGTCGAGGATATCCTTGTTTGTGACAAAATCCCACCATTTAACATTTAGGATTTGACGCAAATGCCGCATCATGTAGGTGTTAAGTTTACGTGCTGCAGCTTTGTAGACAGGCCATCCTGATGCGGATTTCTTCATCCATGTTGTTGTTGTTCATGACTGTGGATCCAAGGTATTTGAATTTCGACACTTTAACTAGTTGTCGGTTGTCAATATGGATGTTTTGACCGGTACCATGAGATCCCGGGGGTGGCTGATACATCATTTCTGTATTTTTAATATTGATTTTTAGTCCGAATGCTTGAGCCGAGCTAGCAAATCTACTTATTATTTCCTGAGCGTCATCATGGTTGTGTGCAATGAATGCTGTGTCATCTGCGAACATAAGTTCTTTTACTAGTATCTTCTGGGTTTTGCTCACAGACTTGTACTGGTTGACATTAAACAAGTCTGCTCCAGGTCTGCTCTGGATCCGTACACCCTTTCCACAGTCCTTGAAGGCATGATTGAGCACGACAGACAGGAATATGGAAAAAAGTGTGGGAGCTAGTACACAACCTTGTTTTACACCGTTATTGACCTCAAAATGATCGGAAAGCTCTCCCTTTAGTCTTACCGAGGCCTTCATACCTGTGTGTAATGCACTATTAAGGTTGGTAAAGTGAGTGGGGCAGCCTATTTTCAAGAGAATTTTCCACAAAGTTGTCCTATCCACTGTATCAAACGTTTTGCTAAAGTCAACGAAGATCATATAGAGTGGCATATTCTGCTCTACACATTTCTCCTGAATCTGTTTGAGAGCGAAGATCATATCCACTGTTCCTCTCCCACTTCTGAATCAACACTGAGCCTCAGGTAGAAAGTTTTCAGCATAAGAGGAGAGTCTGTTAAACAGAATGCGTGCAAAAACCTTACCAGGTATCGATAACAGTGATATTCCTCGGTAGTTGCCACACATTCGACGGTCTCCTTTTTTGAAGATAGTCACTAGCTGAGCGTCCTTCCAATCCTGTGGGACCTCAGCATTTTTCCAGACCTCCCTGATGATGTCATGAAGAGAAGTTAACAGTGTGGTACCTCCTCTCTTAATGATTTCAGGATGGATTCCATCTGAGCCAGGTGATTTACCTTCACACAGCGTCTCTACTGCCTCCATAACTTCATCTAAGTCAGGGTACTTATCCATCCAGTTTTGTGTAGGAGATTGCTCAATACTTTCCGTCACATTTGGGTCGATGTTTGGTATCTCGTTTAGCAGTGCTCTAAAGTGTTCGGTCCATCTGGTGAGAAGATCTTGTTTCTCTGTGAGCAGCGCTGTGTTGTCAATGGAAAGCAGTTGATTAGAGTGACTCATTCATGCTTTGGTAGAAGCCTCTGATGTCATTAGTATCAGCAAGAACTTGAAGCTCTGCAGCTTTGGCCATCCACCATTTATTATTCAGTTTTCTGCATCGATTTAGTTGGAGTTTACTGTGACTTTTGAATTTAGCCTTATTAGATCGGGTGTTCCTGTTAAGCATGTTGGTTCTGGCTTGATTCCTGGCATCCAGCAGTTCATCAAGCCAGTCCTCCTGTTTTGTGGTTGCAATGCCAAGATGTTCTTCGATTCATTGCACACCACCTCTTTGAATGCCTGTCATTTGTTCTCTGCATCACCTGGTGGTATGGTATCAAGCCTTTCAGTGAGTGTCTTCTCTAGCTTTTCTTGCACTTGTCTGTTCTTAATTCTGCTGATATTAAGTTTGTAGTTCGATTTTCTGCCTTTCATCATCTTTCTCCTTACTTTAAATTTAGTGATTGATCTGATCATGATGTGGTCAGTGCTGCATTTGGCTCCTCTCATTGCTCTAGTGTCTAAGATGTCAACCAGATCACGCTGACGGATGATGATGTAATCAATAAGGTGCCGGTGTTTGCTTCTCGGGTGCATCCATGAGTTTTTATGTGCTGGTTTGTGGTTAAAGAATGTATTAGTGATGGCAAGTTGATGTTCTGTGCAGAGTGTAAGAATAAGAAATTCACCATTGGAGTCCAGCTTCCCACAGCCATACTTTCCAAGAACTTTGGGCCAGGTGATGTAGTCCTGACCAACTCTAGCGTTAAAATCACCCATGAGCATAATCTTATCAGATGGTCAAATAGTCCGGAGTGTGCTGTCCAGTTGTTGGTAGAATTGATTGATGTTTTCAGTACTGTTAGTCATTGTTGGTGCATAAACGGCTATAAGGGTGCAGTAACGTTCATCAGATAAAGGCAATCTAAGTGTAATTATCCTGTCATTCACCAGCTTAGGTTCCCCTATAAGTTTAGGAACAAGATCATTTCTAACAGCAAGAGCCACACCAGATTCACTACGTTGTCCAGTCGTTTTACCACTCCAGTATATGGTGTAGCCAGCTTCTTCCCTGATGTAATCAGTCTCAGGGAGTCTCACTTCACTCAGTGCTGCAATGTCAATGTTGTATTTGCACAGCTCATGTGATATTATTGAAATTCTTCTCTCTGGTCGTCCAGAGTTTTGTTTATCTAGCATTGTTCTAATCTCCAAGACGCGAACTGAAATTTATATGAAGTCTGCACCTTTTTATCCGGGGCGACGCACAGTGGGCCAGATTGAAGTCAAAGTGTGCCAAAATTAATTACTCATTACAAAAGCTAATCTAAGCGAATACAAGACTTATCTAGAGGTTTTCATACCCGTAGAATTCAATAAAAGCATTTTCAAATCTATATGACGTCATTGTTGTACTTTTTTCTGATTGGACGATGTCAGTTTTCATTGTAATACCAGGGAACAGTGAAATTGCAAATTAATTTTGAAATGTTTAAGGAGGTTTGGGACAAAAGAACTTCTGTGGAAAACTTTTTGTATTTTCCATCACGTCATCAAAATACATTTTTCTGATTGGACGGGGCCAAAAGTGGCATAGGCTATTGTTAATCTTACAGTCAATATAAATCAAAATCAAAATTCATAATGATTCTAGACAACCTAATTTTACATTTATTAAATGTAAAATGTGTTTGCATCTGAGATTCCATGGAATTATCAGACATTGCCTACACCAATGTCATGATAATGATAATAATATATTGTCATATATTAATTCCGTCCCCAATGGTATTTTTTATATTTTTTATATTGTAAAAGTATCGATAATGGTCGTTTTATGTTTTTTTTTTTGATAATTCTCAGTGCAGTATGAACGAGGAAGCTTTGAAGAGGAACTTTTGCTGTCCTCTTTGACAGGTATACTGTACCACCAGGATAGCAATGCTTTTTTGCTACTCTTTATTTTGGTGTAAGAGGAGTCTCATTTTACTATGGAGCTACAAAGATGGACAATGTTTCATCTGTCGTGAACGATTCCGGTTTGCGCCTCAGGGGTGACGCCACCAGGGGGAATGGGGCAGGGTCCCCGTCCGTTGGGGAGATAAACTTTAATTCGTCAGGGAGAAATAAAATGTGTATGTATTTTCTACATATTAGTAGACTCTAAAATCGATTCTTCTTGAATGCCCCTTGCAATGCTGCATAAAGAAGTTCAGTGCGTACATTTTATGTCAACATCTCTTGTACTTTACCCTTGTGCGAACTCTCTGAAAAGATCCTCCCATATTTCGATAGGACGTCCCGGTTTGGGTCTGTTTTATGTCTCTTGTGGGTTTTCTGTTGGTGTGGAAAGAATATCTCTGTTCTGTGTCAAAACATTAATAACTTCATCAGAAAATAGAATCCTGTTGTCAGGCCACGAGTTATTTTCTTTAGAAACCTGGCAAACACGTGTTTACGTTCTTATAACGTTCTTGGCGAATGTTGTGGTCAGGTATGTCACAAAATAACGTTTACCCAACGTTGTAGGAACGTGCAAACGTTGTGAAATTATGTTCAGTATGTATTTATGGTTCTACAAAATAAAGTTTTCAACACAAAACTGTAACGTTATTGTCACGTTATCATAATGTATTATTGTTTGCTGGGAAAGTCGTTACTACTCGCGTAGTAGCTCACCTCTCCTTAAGTTGAAACAGGAAGCTTTTTAAAGTCTTGGATGTGTTTGAATAAAGTTAAAAACAATTGACGCCTAGATATAGGCCTGCTTGTAGATATCATCTTCATTATGATATATGATATTTAGATTATTAGGCTGCTCAAAATTTAATAAAGTATTCTAAACAACAAAATATTAGAAGATTTGCTACTGTTAAATCACGAGCAGTTTGTCAATTTTTGAAGTGCTTTTCCCACGCTTTGCATGAACTGGTTGAGTAGACGCGCGTTACATCCCTCTGATTTGCAGTTTGCTCTAATTAAATTGTCTCAAATGTACGAAAACAAGACTGATAAAAGTGCGTCTAGCTCGCAAAGTTGCAAAGAGTAGCAACTAAATTTGGTACCATCATAAAGCTAAGGCTATACTGAAGATGGTGATGTAAAAATTAAAGCATGAATCCACATGAATCTAAACTTGCTTTCCTACTTTTCTAAAAATAGATTTTTAAATATTTTTTCTGTCGTTTAAACAACGATTTATTATAGATACAAACTTAAAATTTAAACCAAAACATATATTTGTGTTCCCCATTTTATATACAAGAAACCTGTGCATTTTGAAAAATTCCGAATTTTCTGTAAGAAAAAAACGTGTTTTGATATAATGTAGTCAATTATAGCATTTGAAATATTTATAGAGAAATTTCCGACATTTCTTGAAAAATACTACCCTTAAAATTCGTTTAAATGTAAAATATTTTCAGGATAGATTCACCAGTGCATACCCATCTTCAATCATGTGAAAAAAAGTGTAAAAACCATAGTCACCAAAATGGACTTTTGGCACACTTTGATTTCGCCCTGGCCCACTGTGCGACGTCCTGCCAGTATGGTTTCTTCGTAATATGAGACTTCATGGTTCATTGGGTAAGCTGACAAAATAATTTAGAATACACTGGGTTTTGTCAGTTGCCAATATACCCCTTTCCACTCTTGAAGTAGGCTGAGCTGGCAAGGATTAACCGAGACGAGCTCAGTAATTCAGTAGTCGCAGTGACCGGCCAGAAGAACAGCAAAGTTTACTGTTCATGTGCCCTCACAGATTGTCACCTCTCTGGGTTTTCTGTCTGGGTTTTCCATCCCATAGATCCTCAATGCTGTTGGCCTGGGGAAGATTCCAGTTACCAGTGGCGACCGCGTGGAGGTCAGCATGAAGTCTTGGCTGGCAGTAACTTCTCTCAAGGTACATCATCACAGTCTAGCGCTTGGATACTTGATATCACATCATGGATCCAGTATTCACCACCACCACTAAAGGTACACGATGTAAATTCAAAAAAGAAAGAGTCATGTATATGTTTCAACAATAAGCAAGAATGCTTTTCATTTATTTTGTTTCAAACTAATAATTATACAGATCGTCATATAATTTATAAATTCATGTATGAAGTGTACGTTTATCAAACGCTCTTCCGGGAATTTTCAAATTAATTGTTAATAATATTACGTGGTTTGAGTATTTTCAACTCTTTTATGTATTTCTTACGGTTAATAAATATTTATTATTTCTCTAGGTAAATTCGGATTTTACTAGGTTATCATTTTAACATTTCTAGTTCATCGATTATATTATATTGTGATAGTTTAAATTAAAATTAAGTTTGTTTCAAATATTTAGGGTCCCTATATTCCGATCTTATAGGGTTATCATCTTGTTCTCGTGTTTATTTTTCTTTTGTATACATTTGAATTTGTATTTTGTTATTATGAGAGCAATAATATCAAACAATCAAATAGTATTGTATATCGTCTTTTTGAACATCATCATCACCATCATCATCATCATCCTCTACATCAACACCATCATCTTCGCCATCACTATTGTAACCATTTTAAGTTCTGATTCCAACCCCTCTGAAACTACCAGGATTTTAGGGTCGTAGTATAGGCCTACCTCGTATAATTTATTGCTCCACTAAAGGTACACGATGTAAATTCAAAAAAGAAAGAGTCATATATATGTTTCAACAATAAGCAAGAATGCTTTTCATTTATTTTGTTTCAAACAAATAATTATACAGATCATCATATAATTGATAAATTCATGTATTAAGTGTTCGTTTATCAAACGCTCTTCCGGGAATTCCTTCAATATCTCGCGTTGAGATGCTCGATACTGGCATAACGTTTCTCACTGTAGAATTAAAGGTAACGTTATTTGATTTGATCAAATTTTGCATGAAAACAAATACCAGTATTCCAGATTACCTGGTTCGCTCTAGTCCTACAAGAACATCGAAATATATTTCTGTGTAGTTTTCCCATTGCCATTTTCTTTTGACTCTGGACCAGATTCACCTTTATTGAAAAATTCACCAGCAAAGTTCCGTAGGTATTTTATACACCAATTGACGGCTGGCAAAAGAAACATCCTGGATAAGTGTGTGTCGATATACACATAATTCACACATATCCTTAACAGAATGTGTTGTATAGATACGAAGTTGCTGTTAGGCTTAACGCTATCCCTGACGAAACGTTCATTAGAGGAATTTCTGCTATCGTTTTGTGTTGAGTATACGATTGATCGAAATTTTTCTGAAAAAAAATATGTACATATAGGCCTATAGAGTTGGAAACAAATTCAATTTTTTAAGTAATGATTGATGATATTGTATATAGACACGAATTAAATGTTTTTTTTTATCATTGATTGTAAATACAAAAAAAATGTGACTTACCCAACCTCCTTGGATATTAATCCATTCTAAAAACTCCGTCTTCACGTATTTGTCTACATTCTGAATTACTTGATCAATCAAATCAGTTCTATTTCTATCTTTACATAAAAGAGCTAACCTCGCTCCAAATACAAAAACCATAATTATACGGCCCCTGTTTATGAAATTATCGTTAAAAATTTCTGTTAAAATGTCTTTGAAAAACGTCTCGATATTCTCATTTGTATCAAGCAAAACTTCTCTAGTTAATTTATAAAGATGTTCATTGTGCATTTCATACATCTTTTCGCAATATTTAAAAAAATTACTGTTCATATCCTCTATATACTCCATGTCATTGCCTAGCTTATATGCCACAAACGCTGAATTTATTTCTCGTGCAATTCGTTCAGTTTCCATCTTCATGTTTTTCCCTCTAAAAACAAAATTATGTTTTAACTTTGAACACGATCTTCGTGGATAGGTATTCGTAAAGTAAACACTAAATTGTATATAGTTGAAACTAATTTTGTGTTCTTACCCTAAATTTCTTCTAAATTTATACACTACAGGAATAAAGGCATTACATGAAGTTTGAAGCGGGTAATTCAAACCATAGAGTCACCAGCGGTCACTGATACGTCTGAACCCATAGAAACCGTTCTTTACATGAGCCAATAGAAATCGTCCTTTCCACACTTCTTCACAAAATTACATTCACCCGGGCAATTCAAACTAGTCACCAAATTTTCAGTCACCAAACTGTCACCGATAATCCCCTAACCTTACTTTTTGTTTTCAAATTCAATAACCTCATTAATTTAATGGGCAAGAAGATACTTCTGTGACTGTAAATCCAGCACTGGCAGACTTATCTCCCTTTTCTCTCAATTTTCCGGCAGCTTAGCAGATGGATGTGGACGTTCCGGACAAAAGCACCATTTTTTTTTTCAGTGCTCCTTATGGTCATAGCATTCAATTTTTGGTAGGAACCACCTCATCCGAGGTCATTATGGCGGCAAACTTGAATTTCAAAATGGCCGCCTAATAAAACCTATTTTTATCTATATCTCCGCATCTAAACCACTTGGAATTATAATTCTAATGTCTGAAACTATTTTTATATGGTCAAGGAATACAATCATACCATTTTTGACCTGGTCAGATTGCCACAAATAGGTCATTTAAGGTCATTCAAGGTCAAATATTGTATGGTATCTTAAAAATTACATAATTGTCATATTTTACATTAGAACCATACCCGGACTCTCAATTGAAAATCTTTACAATGATCTACAATATTTCATTCGAGGTCATTCTGGCGGCCATCTTGAATTTCAAAATTGCTGCCATGCAAATCCTATATTTATCAATATATGGGTTTTTAAACCATTTTAATGAGAATTAGGCCTATGATATCTAAAATTATATTTCATGGTCAAGGATTTATAACACTTGTGACATGGTCAGATGGTCATTAATGCCACAAAAAAGGTCATTCAATGTATATACCATACCATTACCATTTTTTACCTGGTCAGATTGCCACAAATAGGTCATTTAAGGTCATTCAAGGTCAAATATTGTATGGTATCTTAAAAATTACGTAACTCATGTTTAACATTAGAACATTAGAATCATATCCATACTCTCAGAATTCAAATGTTTTACTTTGTAAATATAAAAAATATAGAAAGACAGCAATATAAAACAGCTATGAGTTGTAGACATATTAGAAGCAATATAATTTAATATCTCTACAACTCATAGCTGTTTTATATTGCTGTCTTTCTATATTTTTTATTTATCGAAGCAAACGTGGAATCTTCATTTATATATATATATATATATAAATATATATATAAATATATATATATATATATATATATATATAGATCTA
>NW_022753486.1:173718-195285 GCF_011630105.1 Anneissia japonica
TATTATACCATTCTTTTTTATATCAATTTATCATTTCACATTAAATACAATTTCTGATATCAGACTTTCAATATATAATGGAATAAAATAAATACAAATACACGTCACTACTTTTGATGTTATTCTTTGCTATGCAGTACAGTGAACATATTTAAAGGAACAAAACATGTTTTACATGGTGGTCACCTTGGAATTTAATATAGCTGCTAAATGACCTTGACCTAAAATGGCTGTCATAATGACCTCTGATGAAATAGTTCCTATCAAAAATTGATTTTGTGAGCTTATGTATGATTTTGCTGTAAAACACGACCACTTACAAAGTATTAAGATTTTCTACGTATTTAACAGAGAAATGAAATTGGATGACTTTAAATGACCATCTGACCATGTCACAAGTGCTATAAATCCTTGACCATGAAAATATATTTTTAGACATCATAATTCTTATTGGAAGTTGTTTAAAAGCCAATATATTGATAAATACAGTATAGGTTTTGAGTGGCAGCCATTTTGAAATTTAAAATGGCCGCCAGAATGACCTCGAATGAAATATTGTAGTTCATAGTAAAAAGTTTGAATTCTGAGAGCCTGGGTATGATTCTAATGTAAAATTTGACAATTACGTAATTTTAAAGATACCATACAATATTTGACCTTGAATGACCTTACATGACCCATTTGTGGCAATCTGACCAGGTCAAAAATTATATGATGTATGATGGTATTCCTCGATCATATAAACATACTCTTAGACATTAGAATTATAATTCCAAGTGGTTTAGAAGCGGAGATATAGATAAACATAGGTTTTATTAGGCGGCCATTTTGAAATCCAAGATGGCCGCCATAATGACCTCGGATGAGGTGGTTCCTACCAAAAATTGAATGCTATGACCATAAGGAGCATGTAAACAAAAATTGGTGCTTTTGTCCGGAACGTCCACATTAAGTCCAAATATGGCCCTAAGCTGCCGTACTACATTGTCACCAATTTCTAAAGAACACACAATAGTGGACTATAAATTTTAAGGAAACATGACAAACTTAACACGTCACGCTACACAACGCCACTTAATAAATATCACCTTTTGTTTTTAATATTTCAATAAACCCTCATATACCCCCTTCATATGCTTCAACCCATTATGAGCAAAATAAAATTAATAAAATTATTAATAAATAATTATAAATTATGATGACGTAATATTCTATTGTGCACCTATACCTGCATATTAACTACTAGTGGTCACTGCTACTATGCTAAACATTTTCCAATATGTTTCATCGGGTAACTCCACCACAAATGTTTGACAGTCATTGTGATCACTCATGTTACATGTAACGTGTCATGTCATGTAACATTCCACAGGTTAACTTACTAGATAATCTTGATCATTTTTTCCCTTTTTTTTGTTTGGAAGGGGGGGGGGGATTGGTAGATACACCACACTACCAGAAATGTCTGGCAGTGGCCATTCGTGATACCTGGTGCTATGCCCATTTTTTGCAATGCGTTTGATCGTGTCATGACTCACAAGCTGATCTATGTTAATTTTTTTTTCTTTAGGGGTGGGGGGCAGGGTATAAGGGGGGTGTCTGGCGGGTACACCTCACCACTAAAAATGTATGGCAGTGGCCACTCATGATACCTGGTACTATGCCGAACATTTTCCAGTAGGTTTTATCGGGTTAACTCACAAGCTGATCTAGCTTAATTTTGGGGTACTGGTTTTTGGCGTTGGAAATGTCTGGCATTGTCCATTCGCTGTCTCTTATACACATCTAGATGTGTATAAGAGACAGGGGGCAGGGTATAAGGGGGTGTCTGGCGAGTACACCCCACAACTAAAAATGTCTGGCAGTGGCCACTCATGATACCTGGTACTATGCCGAACACTTTCCAGTAGGTTTTATCGAGTTAACTCACAAGCTGATCTAGGTCAATTTTCGGGAGCGGGCTATAAGGGGGTGTCTGGCAGGTACACCCCACCAAAAAAAATGTCTTGCAGTGGCCATTTATGATACCTGGTACTATGCCGAACATTTCCTAGTAGGTTTTATCGGGTTAACTCACAAGCTGATCTAGGTAAATTTTTTGGGCGGGGTATTTGTGGGTGTCTGGCAGGTATACCCCACCATTAAAAATGTCTGGCGGTGACCATTCCTGATACCTGGAACTATGACCAACATTTTCCAGTAGGTTTCATCGGGTTAACTCACAAGCTGATCTAGCTTAATTTTGGGGTACCGGTTTTTTGCGTCTGGCACCCACCCCCCACCATTGGAAATGTCTGGCATTGACCATTCATGTTATCTTGAACTATACCGAATATATTCTGATAGGTTTCATTGGGTTAATTTACAAGTTGATCTAGCTTAATTTTTGGGGCCCTTTTTATGCCCCTCCTGACCACACCCACCACAATGGGACCGGCAGATGCCCATTCTCCTACATAGACAGGGACATAGAACATTACTATATACACAAAAATTGGTTAACTTTCCAGCTATGCTGACACCCCTGGGCTCCTGGTCTATTAGGTGCTTCCGTAGATAACAGATAAGGGAGACTACTGAAAATGCATACCGCTCGACGACAGAACGCCCTCTATAAACTGTGGTGGATAAACTTTTGAACTTGTTTGTTCCAAACCCGCAATGGCGAGCAAATCAGGATCGTGGTGTTCGGCTTTTAATTGTTCCAATAATTTAAAAAAAATCACCACATTGCTCTCTTGTTCGTTTTACTAAAGAAAAAGAAAGATAAGTAAGAAATACAGTATTAGCATAATTACAAACACGAACAAATCAAATGAATTATTCTCTTTATCAATCATTAGTTGTGCGTGGTGATCTGTGAGGTATCCGATCATTTCGGTCGCGCCTTCATTTCGTTCGCGCTATTTTCGTTATGCATTTCGGTCTCGGTGTATAGCGCGCCGACGCACAGTGGACCAGGGCGAAACCAAAGTGTGCCAAAAGTCCATTTTGGTGACTATGGCTTTTACATCTTTTTTCACATGATTGAAGAAGGGTATACCCTGGTGAATCTATCCTGAAAATATTTTACATTTAAACGAATTTTAAGGGTGGTATTTTTCAACAAATGTCGGAAATTTCTCTATAAATATTTCAAATGCTATAATTGACTACATTATATCAAAACACGATTTTTTTTCTTACAGAAAATTCGGAATTACTTCAAAATTTACACGTTTCTTGTATATAAATTGGGGAACAAAAATATTTGTTTTGGTTTAACATAAATCCCTCTACAGTCGAAAGTTGTGGGCCGATTTCTTTTGGGAAAAGTCCATTCGAAAGCCCTTTTTGTCTTCTAAATGTATTCTAAATATAAAATTGATCAGTTGAGTAGTTTTATCGGACCAATCAGATTTATGAAAATCATCCAAAACTCCTCACCTTATGCATTACAAGCATATGGCAGTCTGACGCTTACGTGGATGCAGAACTTGAAATATACTCTGGAAAACCAGATAAAATGACTAAATTATCCTGATTTTTAAACACTAAAATTATGATCATAGGCAAAAGAAAGAGATTCAAATGATGTAAATTATATGCAGTAAAAACGTATAGATTTTTAGTACGAGCAGTATATAAATGTCAGTTTTTGTAAAACACGCCATTTTTTCGAGCGGTTCACTGGTTTGAGATGGTCGATTCCATTTTCTTATGTGTACATGACTACGTACATGTGAGTGGTGAAGACTGTAAAGCAGGGTAGAATGTCTTCTTTTGAGGGTAAAAATAAAACTGTTTTGTATCTACCAAAGATTTTTACTCAAGAAATGTGATACTGAATGGTATTTAGATAATTATGTATGTTGTTTAGAATAAAAATTGGAAGTCCATATGAAAATGTTATGGCGTTTAATCTGTAGTTGTGGAACCCCCTAAATTACAAATGAACTGTTCCAAATCCGTTACGCGCTTGACTGATCACCCACAGTGTGCCGTTAGCCCATGAGGAAGCTACCTTCAGGTCGAATTCAGGGAATAAAATTGCACTGCTAGCAAAATATTGTCGTAATGATGGACCAATCAAAACACAGATTTAGCTGAGCTGCGAGTCAAAGGTCAACACTCTTGGTATCATATAAATACAAACAAGCATGGCTACAGCAGACGAAGTAAAATTCATGGAATTGGTCCAGCAATATCCGTGTTTATATGACAAAGGATGCACGCATTACAAAAATAAAACCACCAGGCAGAACGCGTGGAAGGCAATAGCCGAGGAATTGGGTGACCCGAACGCTGAAATTCTTGTAAAAAATACAAGGCAATCAGGGACAAATTTGTAAAGTGAGTACTGTATATATACGACGGACGAGGCCAGCATGCCAACTAATTACTAGGCTAGATCTACCCTCCCCATCTGGCCCCTAGGCTAGGCTAGTAGTACAGCAATGTAGTTCTTATAAGCCTAGTTACAGTAGCAGTATTAGTAGTAGAGAGAGGGGGGCCTTGTGAGGGTACTACAATAGACACTCAAGTCCTCCAGCTAGGCCTACTAAGTTACTTGTCCTTATTAGGCCTAGGGTAGGCTATAATCCGTCCTTTCTTAGAATTGCTAGTAATTGGACATCGCTGGTGACTTCAGCACTGTCCAATGTGTTGTCCAATGAAAGTTGATTTTTTATTAGCCTGGGTGGAGGGATAATAAATACTAGGCCATGCCTAGACCCTAGGTTTCCTGGCCTAGTAGGGCCCATCTCCTGTGGGCCAAGGCTTGGCTGGAATTTAATATCTTTCATTCATTCACTCATAAGACTTCATTTTCTATTGTATTGCCTAGCGTGTTGACATGACTTCTGTTCATGTGTGAGTTTTGGGCATCATTCAGTCTTATAATAAAAGTATAAAGACTATAGTGGTTCTGTATTATGTTAAATTGCTATGTGCATTTTTGACTTTTTTTCCATTATTATAAAACTTACAGGAAAAATAATTCACAAAATTAATAATAGGCCTAGACCCTGCACAATAAATATATTATAGCACTATTTTCGTTTCTTGTGATGACTTTACTTCTGTAGGTGTGTCTTGTTGACACTTTTTCATTTGGCATGAGTTAAAGAGGAATTCAAATACTGTAGGTGATGGTAAATGCATGACAAATGAATTTCTACTTGTTATAGCATTGTTATTAACATGAGGTCATAATCACAGTGTTTTTTTAACTTAAATGTTTAATAAACAACGAAATAAAACAGATTGTAATAAAAAAAAAATTTGTAGGCATTCATGTAGGCATTCTTAAAATACATACATACATATAGGCATACATGTAGGCATTCTTAAAATTCCTAAACACCAAACTAACTTTTTAAAGTGTAAAGCAGGAAATAAAGCTCAAATATTCAGATCAATGATCATTCAAAAAACTATATTCTGATTTTGAAGTTTGAAAACATATGAAGATTACAGTACAAAAAATTATATTTCAGACATTTGACCAAAAGACCCTTCTGGGTCAGGCAATGGTTTTCTTATTGAGGAGAGATATGAGTATTTCAGATGGCTGCTGCCACACACAGCAATATCAAGAAAATCCACTGGAAATTATCATAGTGAGTTCTTTTTAAGTTTACTTTTTATTCTTTCCTGAATATGTTACATAGTCTAATTGCCATGATCCCACATCACTGTTCACATACTCAGCAATGTCATCTCGCATCTGTTTCGATGTTCTGTCATAGTTATTAGAACCCTGCCTCACAAAGTTATTAAAACAGCTGCCTTCATTCTGGATTGTCTGTCGCCAAGTGCCGTTCATCTCATTCCTGTGATCAGTGTACCCTGATGGGCAATATCGTTCTTTGTTTTTCTTGATAAGATAATTATGTAGACATGTTGTTGACTTTACTATCATGTCTATGGTGGAAGGATCTGCTTTTAAGGCCCGCCTAAATATGCGCCATCTTGCAGAAAGTAGCCCGAAGGCATTTTCTATCACCCTTCTAGCTCGAGACAGTCGATAATTTAACACTTTCTGATGGATGCTGAGACCATTACCAGCATATGGCTTCATCAAGTAGGTTTTAAGTGGGAAGATGTCATCACCGATAATGTTATATGGGAGCAGACTGTTACCCACTCTTGATGATGTGGGAATAGGCAGTGTTTTCTCTTCCAAATCATTAAAGAGGGCTGTTCTTCGAAATATAGCTGCATCGTTCCATGACCCATAACTTCCAACATCTATATACGTAAGTGAATAATTTGCATCAGCCATCCCAAGAAGTACAATAGAGTGAAAGTTCTTGTAATTGTAGTATTGAGAACCACCATTTGGTGGACATTCAATGTTGACATGCTTCCCATCTAGGGCACCAATAACATGCGGCATGTTCCACTGTTTCTCAAATTCCTGTGCTACTTCTTTCCACTCATCAGCAGTGCTTGGCATCTTCATGTATGTTGGTTGGAGAACTGTCCATACGGCAGTGCATGTCTCCTTTATGATCTTGCTAATGGTAGATCGACCAACAAGAAAATTGAGGATTGTGATATCTGGGAATCACCTGTTGCCAAGTAACGTAGAGTAATTAGTACCCTTTGTTCAGGTGGTGGTGCCATGAACACGACATTCCATACAAAATTCTACTTCTTTTGGATAATGCTCCGTCACACCCCCCAAAAGAAGAACTCGTTTCTGAGGATGAGAACGTCTGGGTTGAGTATCTTCCCCCGAACACCACTAGCGTGATTTAGCCTATGGACCAGGGGATCTTGGAACCCCTGAAACGACGCTACAAAAAGCATCTCCTACGAGACATCCTGGCGAACGATGACGACACTACAAATGTCATCAGGCAGCTGACAATCAAGGATTGCGTTGGTTGGATTTCCCAAGCATGGGAAGATGCAACGGAAGAAAACCTAAGACGTAGCTGGCGACAACTTGTGGGAGTAGAGCCGAACTGTTATGTCTTGATAACAAATACAAATGTAAAAATATGTAGGTTGAGAACACGGCGTGTAAACTATCAAACTCCATTTATTCAAGAACAACAACATGTAGTATGGAGCGCCGTAAGCGCAGTAATCTGGGACTATGCATATATAACATATCCTCCCCTCCATTTAAAGAAATAAACATTTGTAACAAGGTTTGTCTTGAAAGTAAGTTGCATTACATACTGGTTAGATTAGATTAGACTTTCAGTTACCAATCTGGTGTAGTTACAATTAAAGTTCAATCATCAGTATTGTACAATAATTAGTAGTTATGAATTAAATTTCGGTTGTACAGTTAACTCTGAATAAAATGAACATCAGTTCTACTAAAATAACTTCTTGTGCACAGTTATTTATTATTTACAAGTTCAGTCTGTCTGGTGGGCGAACATTTTTTCTCCTTGGGTAACGTCGTACATGTTCTGCTTTCAGTGTAGATGGTGGTTCCGTAGTTGGTGTAATTGTGGTAGGCATGTATGTTTCCTTGATGTCTGTCGAAATAAGGCTTTCTGGTTTTGAAGCATCAGTGTTATCCGGGCTCAAAGTTACAGTCGGTGTAACCTTAACTGCAGTAGGATGTAGTTGGTCAGTATGATGTCGCCACAATGTCCCCATTCCTGGGTTGACAGTGTAAGAAAGCGGTCCAGTCTTTTCTTGAATTTGAGCTGGTATCCACTTTGTGTTTTTGCTGCGGTAATCACGTACCATCACTTGTTGTCCAGGCTCGAATTCTCTAACGTTAGCACCTCAGTGCTTCGAGAACTTCATGCGATCCTGACCTTCCAATACTTTGGCAGTTAAGTCAGGTTTCAGTATGTCTAACCTCGTTCTTAAATTACGTCCATAGAGTAACTTTGCAGGTGTTTCCTTGGTAAGTGTATGAGGTGTTGTTCTGTATTTAAACAGAAAGGTGCTTAGTTGATCCTGTAGAGAACGGTTTTGATGATCTCCTTTCGCCTGTTTCATGGCTGTTTTAAATGTTTGCACAAATCTTTCCGCCAATCCATTGGTACGCAGATGATAGGGTGCTGAGTAATGTGACGTATTCCGTATTGCTTCATAAAAATTTGGAATTCCTCAGAGGTAAACTGCGATCCATTGTCGGTGACTAATTGTCGTGGAATTCCGCATTGACTGAAAAGAATACGTAGCTTTTCAATCGTCCGCAATGCTGTCGTTGACTTCATCGGAAAGACTTCCGGCCATTTTGAATGGGCGTCGACGACGATCAAGAACATACAGTTCATGAATGGTCCAGCAAAATCTACATGTAAGCGATCCCATGGGGTAGATGTCCACTCCCAAGGATGTACTGGAGCAGCTTTCAGCATTTTACTGGTTTGCTGACAACTAATGCATGCCTTACAACCATGTTCGATTTCGCTGTCAACGTTTGGCCACCATACGTAGGAGCGCGCTAAACTCTTCATCTTAACAATACCAATATGTCCATTGTGTAACTCGTCGAGTATGGCGGTACGAAATTTTTCTGGAATGAGTACGCGATTTCCCCCACATGATGCAGCCTTGGTGACAAGTGAGCTCAGTAAGACGGCTATAAAAAGGTTTGAAAATCTCGTCGTTTGGAAGCTTGTTAGTTCCTTTCAAGACGTTGTACAACACATGTGACAATACTGGATTACGTTGTGTCCCCTTCCGTATCTGAGTGCTCGATATGGGTAATCGCTCAATCTGAGATGTATAGAATAATGACGCTTCGTGTGTAATCAACTTTAGCTGTAGGCATAGGTAATCTACTAAGACAGTCAGCGTTTCCATGGGCGTGTGTATTGCGATACTCAATGTTGTAAGTATGACCCGAAAGTGCATATCTCTGTAGTCTAGCAGCAGTCATCGCAGGTATAGATTTATGGGGGCGAAGTATACTGACCAGAGGTTTGTGGTCGGTGATCAAAGTGAAACGACGACCATGTAGGTAACTGTAAAATTTCTGCATTCCCCAATACAGACCCAATGCTTCCTTGTCAATCTGAGCGTATCCTTTCTCAGCTTTCGTTAAGGATCGTGAAGCGAATACAATTGGTCGTTCCGTACCGTCAAGCATGACATGGGAAAGTACACTTCCTAATCCGTATGGGGACGCATCACAAGCAAGCTTCACTGGCAGTTCAGGGTTGTAGTGGCACAAAACTTGGTCTGAAGTTACAAGTTCTTTCACTGTACTGAAGGCTTCATCCCATGCTTTTGTCCATTTCCAGACTTTCTCTCCTTGTAGTAGTTCATTCATAGGTGCCACAACTGAAGATAAGTTCGGAAGAAACCATCGATAATAGTAAATGAGACCCAAAAATGAACGAAGTTGCTGCGTATTTTCTGGTTTGGGGGCATTAAGAACAGCACTAATCTTGTCTGGTGATTTCTGCAAACCCTCTGAATTTATGATGTGCCCACAATAGGTAACGCTATCTTTGAAGAATTCGCATTTCTCACGGTTCACTCTCAGGTTGCATGTATTCAATCTCTATAGGACTGTGTCCAAGTTGTTCAAGTGTTCCTCGGTTGACCTAACGCTGATGATCATGTCATCGAGGATGCATGAACGGAATGTTCTGTAGTACCTGGTCAATTGCTCTTTGCCAAATGGCGGGGGCCGATGCCACCCCAAATGGTAGGCGGTTATACCTAAATAATCCTTTATGAGTGTTAATAGTTAGAAGCTCCTTGGACGCATCATCTACTTCCATCTGTAGATATGCCTGTTTGAGGTCGATCTTTGTACATTTCTGACCACCCGACAGGGATGCAAAAATGTCCTCAATTCTTGGTAAGGGGTACTGTTCTACTTCCATAACCGGATTAATTGTGACCTTATAATCACTGCAAATTCGCACTTGACCAGATTTCTTCTGTACTGGTACAATTGGTGATGCCCAATCACTGTGTTTCACAGGGCTTATAATTCCCTCCTTCTGTAGTCGGTCTGGCTCTTTCTCCACCTTGTCTCTCATTGCATATGGGACATTCCTTGGCTTGTGAAATTTTGGTTGACAATTTTCGGTGATGTAAATACTAGCCTTTAGCTTTTCCAGTTTGCCTAATTCATCCTTAAAAATGGATTTGTGTTTGTCCAGAATTTTATCCAGACCACTGATCTTTGTCTCTTGTAGGACATTAATTTCTTGCCAGTTCAATGAGAAGTTCTTTAGCCAATCTCGGCCAAACAATGCAGGGCCATCTTGTGGCACAACCAGCAATTCGGCATTTCCGGTAGCATTCACTATAATCGGACTACCCTTTGTCTTGTGATTAACGTGGAACATTGGTTCATAGTCATCTTCCTCTTGGACATATTGTACTTTTTTCTTGTTAGTAGTAGTGGCAGATTTAGATGACATTTCTCTCTTCTTTTCCATACACCTTTTTCAAGATGTCCTTCTTTTGCACATTAATTACATAATGTCTTAGCATGGTGACAGAGGTCCGCCTTATGCGATGTACTACCGCATCTGTAACAATAGGCTGACGTAGTCTGTTTCTGTCCTTGAAATTTCTTTGGTTTATTTGTTTTGGTAAAAAGTTTATTCACATTACCTTTACTCTTCTGTGCTCGCGTGTGCTGCAACTCGGTAGCATCACGGCCTGCTGTTTCCATAGCAACCGCAATTTTAATCGCATCATCTAATGTAAGATCATGAACAGCAAACAAACGTTTCTGTATGTTCTCTTGGCGTATCCCACAGACGAAAATGTCTCTAAGCTTTGTAGTAAGTGTAGTGCCAAAATTACAATGTATTGCTAATCTACGTAGTTCAGCAATGTATGCAGCAACACTTTCCCCAACATGCTGTCCTCGTTTGTAAAAACGAAATCGTTCAGCAATTTCTGATGGTTTTGGGCACAAGTGTCTTGTGAGCTTCGTAATAAGCTCATCGTAGCTCAGTGCGGCAGGCTTTGCCGGCGCGCACAGATTCTGCAGTAGTGTGTACGTCTTAGGCCCGATGAGTGCAAGCAGTGAAGGTACTTTCATTTCAGCGTCTACATGGTTGGCCAGGAAATATTGCTCGATTCTTTCTGCATAAGAATCCCATGCTTCGACTGTATGGTCAAATTCTTCTACTTTTCCAATTGTAAAGGCCATGCTCATCCTCGTCGCCAATATGTTATGTCTTGATAACAAATGCAAATGTAAAAATATGTAGGTTCAGAACACGGCGTGTAAACTATCAAACTCCATTTATTCAAGAACAACAACATGTAGTATGGAGCGCCGTAGGCGCAGTAATCTGGGACTATGCATATATAACACGAACAACGACTCCGATCCTCATCAAAGAAACAATCATGATGACGATGACTCGGCTGAATTCGATGTAATGTTTGAAGAACTCGGATACCAAGCCGATGATAGCGAGTAGATGGGACCTGTTCAATGGCTGACTGAAGACGCAGACAATCCAGGGTATCAGTGGCTAACGGATGATCAAATCATCAGTGATGTGGAAACATCGCAGGAGCACGATTCATCTGATAATGAACAAGAAGTTAGTCACCTCCCAAAAGTCAACGCATCAACAGCTTTTAACGCTGCTGACAACTTGCTGATGTGGCTGGAAGATAAGGGGATGTGGATTATATTCAACTAATGCAAGTGAGGAAATGGCGAGATGAAGCTGCCAAACAGAGGTTCAACAATTTAAGACAGAAGTCGATGATGGATTTTTTTTCCCGTGTGATGTATGCTGTAAATGGTGAAAAAAAAACAAACGCCACCCCTGCCCCCACTCCATATAATATTTTTTTTAATTAAGAAAGGATACTTTCAATTAGTATCCCTTATTTATGAATAAAGACAGAAGCGATATAGCATCACAACTTGCACATTTTACATGCGTACCGGTACATGTTCATTTGTAAAACGTCCATTGGTTTCATATTTGTTTGTTTTTGTTTATAAATATTTTGTTCATTACAAAATTATTCATCCGTCTACACAGTATCATTTGTTTATGTCCGTCCGATACGTTTGTTATTTTTTTGAGAAATGTCAGTCTTATGTTGGCTTTGTTTTATTGTTTCAATCATGTCCGTCTTATACGTTCGTTCCTTTATGAATTTTTTCGTGTCCGTCTTATGTTTTCGTTATTTAATTTTTTTAAAATCTTGTCCGTCATATCGTTCATAAATTCGTTCATGTCCGTCTAATGTGTTTGTTGTTTTATTTATTTAAATCATACCCATCTTATGCGTTTGTAATTTATCTGTTTGAATCACGTCTTATACGTTCGTTCGTGTATTGCGGACTCGCGATCAAAGGCTGGCAGCAGTACGCTGTCTCTTATACACATCTAGATGTGTATAAGAGACAGGTCTACGGTAGCGACCATATGGAAAAACAGAGAGAAAATACAAAGACACATTTCAACAAACGAAAACCCTGCTAAAGCAAGAAAATCTTCGTATGTGAAAACACCAATCTTCCATAAAGTAGACGCGGCCATGTACACGTGGATGGAGCAGCAGAGGGCTAAGGGAGTGTCTGTTCAGGGACCGTTGTAATTTATTACACCTAAAATGAAATTTTTAATCACAAAATTTCAACCAATTACCTCAAAATATAGTTTTTACTTTTAAAGATGCGAAACTCTATTCATTTATGGACATAAAAAAGTAAATTTCTGTTAGTTTAGACTTCAGGAGAAAGTGAAAATTAGCATGTTTCTGCTAGTACTTTTATTAAATTCGGGGAAAAGCTACGGAACGTTAGGGTTAAGTTACGGGTTAGTTCGGTAAATTCTTGTTCAATATTTCATCACTATAACTCCTAAATAAATCATTTCCTTTTTATGAAGCCAGCATACATTAATTTCTTACATGTAAAGTACATTGAATTTAGCGTAGACATCAACAGAAAACGATAATTAGTATTCCGTACTGTAGGCAAGAAAAATAGTTCCGGCGACCCATAATCATTAATTAATATAATTGTTGGTATTGGATATTAAAAAAAAATAAAAGTATGGACTTTTATGCAATCATTAGTTAATGTAGTTCTTGGTTTAGCCTGTTTTTGATTAATATATTATGTAGTTTTTGCATAATTTAATGCAATAGGTTTTTTTAGGCTGTTTTAATTAATGCAGTAAGTAGTTTTATACAGTCATTAATTAATGTAATTGTTGGTTTTGGCTGTTTTTTCAAAGAATTTAGTAACCAGTTTTATGAAAATCTTCAACTAATGTAATTGTTGGTTTAGGCTGTTGTTGATACTATCAGTATGCAGTTTTATGCAATCATTAATTAATGCAACTGTTGATTAATGCACTTAGTTGATACATCCATTATATAATGCAGTTGTTGGTTAGCTGACGTATCCGCTAAATAATGTAGTTGTTAGCTATCTGAAGTATCCATCGCATAATGTATTTGATTTGATTGAATGTGTTAGTACAGTACTTTTTTGATGAATCATGTGGGCGGTTTTGATGTTACCAAGTGAAGGTGACGGTAGTAAAGCAGTATACTTACTTAGTGTGTCACTGGTTTGTTTGGACAATCACTTGTAGTTCATGTATAGTACACAATTTAGGCATGGTGATGAACTGCAACCTGTATAGAAACTGAATATAAATAATGTGTCATAATTGTTTAGAAAATATATAATTGTTACTGTATTCTGTTGAAGTATTAACTGCTCAATTTATTATTTGATGAATGCAGTAAATTAATCCAGAAGTTCAGTAGTTAATAGATTAACTGTTAAATTCAGTTTCTGAATTATTAGCTAAAAATATAGAGTGAATAACCCAGTGGTTGGTTTATTGGTTGGCTGAAGTTTTCATTAAATACTGTAATGCAGTTGGTGTATTGCTAAAACTTCCATTAAATTATAATTATGAAGTTCTTGGTTAGTTGTAACATTCATTGAAAGTATGTAGTTGGTTGGTTGGTTGGTTATGTACCCATTAAATAATACATTTTTTTGCTGAAACACCGAATGAATAATACAGTTGTTGGTTAGTACACAACTTGTTTGATGTTGCATGTGCTGCAAGGTGGTTTAGTACTTACCTTGTGTCCCTGGTTTGTTGGACAATCACTTGCAGTTTATGCATACATAATTTAGACATGGTGATGAACTGAAACCTGTATAGAAACTGAATATAAATAATGTGTTATTATGTAGATAATAAAATATGAATAATAAATATATGATTGTTGCAATATTCTGTTGATGTATTAACTGATCAATTTATTATTTGAATAATACAGTTGTTGGTTATATGAAGTATCCCTTGAATAATGCAATTTTTGGTTATCTAGAGCATCCATTGAATAATACATTTGTTGGTTAGCTGAAGCATCCATTAAATAATGCAGTGGTTGATTATCTGCAGCATCCATTGAATAATGCAGTTGTTGGTTATCTGAAGTATCCATTGAATAATGCAGTTGTTGTTTATCTGAAGTATCCATTGAATAATGCAGTTGTTGTTTATCTTAAGTATCCATTGAATAATGCAGTTGTTGGTTATCTGAAGCAGTTGTTCGTTATCTGAAGCATCCACTCAATAATGCAGTTGTTGGTTAGCTGAAGCATCTGCTGAATCATTTCAAGAATATCATCAAGATCAATACCATCTTAGCTGATTTATTAATTGAAATAATACCTCAAAGATGCATTTTTAACTATTTTATGCAATGTGGTCTTTTAAATTTATTTAATTTGGTTGTTTCTCAAGGACCCCCATTGGACATAAGTTTTTATACAAAATTCATGGGCTATCCTAGTATACCACTTATGGTTTTCAACGTCGCGTTTAATTTTAATCTTTTTCAATATTTTAAGGTATATTTTAACTTTTAAGTCATTGCTATATTTGCTGTTTTTGTAGTGATATTGTGATATACTGAATAAAGTCAAGTTCAGTTAAGTATCCTACAAGATAAAGAAAGCAAATGTAATGTTTGCATACCGATTTCTTGTGTGCTCCCTTTCTTTGCCTAAAGAAGATAAAAAAAACCTCAGAGTTAAAATTTCTATGAATGTAAAATACATCAAACATGTAAAAAACAAATAGAGTTGAAATAATTATATTTCAGATTTATTTTCTTTTCCAGTTAACTTCATATATATCTACCAAAAATGAGACAAGGGGAGGTCCACATCCAATTATTAGGTTAGAATAAGGGCCTGAAGCAAACTTATGGTTAAAACTATGTTTTCTATTGGCATGCAAGAACCTTTAACTTTTATACACACTACAATAACTTTATAAACCAATGTATACAGTATAGAATAGTACAGTATACTAGTATTACTACAACTTCAACTTCTATGGCATTGGTAGTGTAATGTAATTTACATTTATAACAGATAAATTACATTTACTACTACTACTACTACTACTAGTAGTAGTAGTAGTAGTAGGCCTCGACTTACTTTTAGTTAACGTACATCGACTTTTACACGAAAGAGAGAGAACTACTTTCGTAGGTCCTGGCTCATTGTTTGACCACCCTCTTTCCCAATATCCACGCCTTTCATCTTCCAATCATGCATTAGCTGACGCATAAAACCACTGGTTCTAATATTTACCCACTTTTGAATAACTCTTTTGAACAAACAATCTGCAATTGATTCCCTAAATTTACCCACTATTAATTTATCCCAGTAAAGACGCACTGCGCCACTTCTCATTATGCTATCATTTAATTCAATATATACGTTATTCCTTTTTAATGTTTTGGAATTCCCTACGTTGAGATATTGCCTAGATTGAAATTCAATATGATAGAAGAACATTAGCGCCTCATCATTAAGGAAGAATAACCCACCCCTATCCTGCTTGTCAAACTAAGCCCTTGCCTTTCTTGCATCTTTTGTTCTAATAGGTAATGTTTTATCCTCTTTCCTCGATTCTATTATGCTGGCAAATGCCTGTGAAATATCGGTTTTGCCCTTTCTGTAAATGTTGATTAACTTAACTAAGACATAACCACCTACAATATATACAACATCCTTCACATTATGAGGAACACTAACTTGAGTATAACATTCTGATGGTGCATGTATCCCAATTTGTTTTTCTTTAATTATTTCATATAAAATGTTTCTTGATATAAAAAACTATTGATGAACCCAACTTATCTAAAAAAATATCCCACATAAACTACTGCCTTTAATTTATTGTACCCTTGAAGCATTTTGTTTATAGCATCGTGTCTAAAATTAACAGATTCACCTTTGATTGTCTCATCAAAAATAGCACCGACTAGTGTTCTAGCATACTCAATTTTGGCCTCATTTGATTCATCTAATGACAAAATAATGTCTATAAGTTCTTGTATTTTACTTAGTCGAGGGATTTTCTGACAATATAACGAATCTTTCTTCATATTTCTTAGGGCAGCTTCAAAATATACATCAGCTTTCTGGACTGCCTGTTCTCTAGATAATTTTGACGCAGGTCTTTTCACAGGTACTACTGAAAGGAGAATATGAGGAAAAATTATTAATTGTTATTCAAAATGCATAAAATGTAATCATTTCTGAGCAATTATTTACTGTACTTATATTAATAATTGTTTACTGAAATTAGATCGATTTTTTATGCATGACGAAAAAAATTTACAAGCTCTGCTTAGCAACCCATGAACGTAATAAAATGTTATAAAAAAGTTGATAGATAATTAGTCACAAACATTTTATTTGCATTTGTGCAATCCAGTCTGGATTTAATGAGTTGTATTTCTTTTTTTTTTAATTGAAAAATAAATGATATGATATATGATATCTACAAAATATTATTCAAACTTGCCATCTAAATTATTTATTTTGTGTGTTAACTTGTTTGGCTGTCATGAGAACAAACTATCAAACCTTTTATATTTGTTTTTTCCGTATTCTTCCCAGTGCTTGCTAATTGTTCAGAACTTTCTGCATTCTCTTTATTGGGCTCTTCTTGGTTTATGTCATCATCTGCATTTAGATGAATAGCATTATTACAAACAAGAACAATGTAATTCACCCTCATCTTTAAATTCTAATTGGAGGGCACGTCTGGTGTAAAATATTTGATTGCGATCCATCCAATCACACGCGCGTATATCTAATCCCGTGAAACAGAGTTGCCAAACTCTCTCTTTACGGCTCTGCTGTTTCGACTTTTATAATTTGGAGGTCAATCCAACTAGTGTGACCGACCCAGAATTTCGAGCCTGGCTTGAAATCTCACCCGCGTTGAGTCAAGCCAGACTTGAGACGCTAGTGTGACCGCAGCCAAAGAAAGTTAAACCAACTTCACGCCGGTTAATAAATACAGTATTATTATCGATAGGCCTATACGATACAGATGTGTATAAGAGACAGCCCCTAGACATTCACCAACATTATAGGATGGCATGTAACGTTATCTCTCTCAACAGATGATAGTCTGATCGTTCAATCTGGTAGTACATTTTAATTCAATATACTTTAATTCAATAGAACTTTTATATTCAATAATTAAACACTGGTGATCTTCAATGCTGTAGGTAGGCTAGCCTAGGCCCTAGGCGGGGTGCTACGGTCTCATCTAGGCTAGGCTAGGCCTACCCTAGCCTAGCTGCTAGCCTAAATAAAGCACGATTTATTGCCATTGGGGTGAGTGACTTGAGACCTATACATTCAACAGCTGATTGGCTTAATTGATTTCTGGGCCCTTTGTTAAATATTATAATGGGGATTAGATGTAAGGGGCGTACGCCCCTCCCCCTATTTTTTTTTGCAAAAACTTTCACCCACAGTGTTTAACGGGCCGGCGGAACCGGGGGACCACCCCCCCCCCCATCTTTTTGGCAAAAAATATATATTGTCTGGAGATTTTTGTATGATTGGAAAGAAATGCAAGAAATGAAAGAGGGAAGGAGGCGAAGGATGGGAAAGAGAATGTTTATCCAGTCCCCAACCGAGTTAAATTTTCTCGCGATACAGATTGGCGGATCTGGGGAGGGGGTAATGGGTCCTGACCCCTCTCTTGGCCAACAAAAAAAAAAAAAAAAAAAGAAAAAACAATTCTAGACCTACCTTTTCAGGACCCATGAGCTGATTTTTTTTTAATGTTACAATAAGAAAATTAGAATTTTGAAGAACGTCATTAAAACACACTTCCAGTGTCGGGAAAGCTTATTTCCTGCCATCTAGGAATCAAAATTTTCCCAGGGGATAATCCCCGGACCACCCTTTTCTTTTTGGGATTTATCGATTCATGGGAAAAAGAATAGGCGTGCAACTACTCATTTAGTTATATATGTATACACACATAAAATAAGACATGAGAAAAATTTACCTGACCGTTTTCAAGAGGAAAAATCCTTAAAGTTTGAAGAACTTAAAAAGTCATTTAAAAGACATTTCAGAAGTCAGGAAAGCTCATTTCCCGCATTCTAGAAATCGAAATATTTCCAGGGTAACCCGGACACCCTTTTCTTCGGAATTCATTGATTCATTAAATCATTTTCAAGAGGGGAAAAAATTGAATTTTGAAGAAATAAAAAGTAATTAAAAGACACCTCAGAAGTCGGGAAAGCTTATTTCCCGCCTTCTAAGAATCAAAATTTTCCCGGGGGAGAGACCCCCCTTTCTTTTTTGGAATTTATTGATTCATGGGGAAAAATCGTATGCAATTACTCAATCTTTGTCTTTAAATCGATTTTGGCACCAATGGCGTTCCATATTACCTATTTGCTTGGCGTTTCATAGTATACTTTTTCTTGGATTAGGGACTGGCCAAACAGTCAGGATTTCGATTGCAGCCACCACGATTTCGTGGTTGGTGACGTATTTAACAACTTTGATTTCCGATTGGCTAATTACCGCGGCATAAATTAAACATGCTAATAATGCTTCACCTCGGCTCAGCTATAAGGAGATTCAGGTCAGCTCAGCTGCACCGCCACGAGTGCTAGGCCCCTAATCACAATTCGTCCAACCATGTATGGAGGTAATATTTAGACGCACCTTCACAACAGAAGTGTGCCACATAGGCTACGGTCACACTAGAGTTTCAAGCCTGGCTTGACTCACCGCCGGTGAGATTTTCGTAGTGTGACCGCATCTGCACCGACTCGCGCCTGGCGTGACCTCGACCTCAATCTACCTATCTCGATCCCGGCTCAGCACCCATATTGACCCTGGATTGACCCTGGCGTGACCGGGATTGACATTTCCTCGTCGGCTGTCGACCAATCACAGTCGATGACGCCGTTGCGTTTAGAAGTTCTTAAATAAAAAACCCGCGAGTTCTTCACGTGTGTTCAATCAAGACGCAATCATTACTTTTCATAAAAGTTAATTCAAATTTTAATTAATAATAATGCGATTGATTTGGACAGATTAGCCAGTCTCGGACATGAGAAGAGAACGACGGCCCAAATTCAAACAAAAGTGAAGGCATTGCGAGCCCAATACAAGCTGATAAAAGATCAGTTGAAGAAGAGTGGTTCGGGCACGTCTGGTGTAAAATATTTGATTGCGATCCATCCAATCACACGCGCGTATATCTAATCCCGTGAAACAGAGTTGCCAAACTCTCTCTTTACGGCTCTGCTGTTTCGACTTTTATAATTTGGAGGTCAATCCAACTAGTGTGACCGACCCAGAATTTCGAGCCTGGCTTGAAATCTCACCCGCGTTGAGTCAAGCCAGACTTGAGACGCTAGTGTGACCGCAGCCAAAGAAAGTTAAACCAACTTCACGCCGGTTAATAAATACAGTATTATTATCGATAGGCCTATACGATACAGCCAAACTCATTCTTTCTCGCCGGGTTCAGCACATTCGGGTTTAGGCCTAGCCTAGAGAGCACAATAGGGCCTATTCACGTCGGGTTAGCAAACATCGATTGGAAATAGGCCTACATATTAGATTTAACATACAGTAATGTAATTGTTGTAGTTAATATGACATTAAATATAAATATTTATTTTTTCAAACTGGCTAGAATTAGGAACCTCAATTTGCTACGTACGAGTGGGTCAATATCATCGTATCTATGGTCAATTATTTGCATCCTTTGCATAAGCTGTATTTCCGAGATTTAAAAACAATGAATATGTCAATTTTTGTTTTTGTTAATTAACATTTGATGAGAAGCTAAGTAATAAATTATTGTTTAATGAGAAATGTTTAATTTATTGTTACATTGTACAGTATGTTGGCCAACAAGGAGCTAGCATAATTTATTTAATTTCATGACATCCATTTGTTTTGCAATACATTTATATTTTAATCTTAAATTATTCACAACACATTTCACCCTTTAGTATCAATTTTTTTTTCTTGTATTATTTCTAAGTTACAGTGGATTGTTCTGATCTCCATAGCTATCAGATTTATTTTTCAATAAATTAATCATTCTGTTTAATTTGTAAAAATAAAGAGGCTACATCGCAGGAAATGAAAAAAACGATTTAGTTGCACGTATTTGGATTAAAATACATTGTAACTGTCATGGTACAAAACTAAAAAAAAAAAAATGATCTAAACCACAGTGATTTCAGATTTCAAACTTTATTTGTTGATCTTTCAATGTTTTACCATATATATTATTAACTGCTTCAGGAAAAAAATAGTTTTCACTAATTAACAAATAATTTACAATATTAATTACCAGTCAGTTTAGGGTCAATGCAAAAGAATACAGGAAGGATTATATTGTAGTTAACTGCTCATTATCATAAGTATATTTCTGTACAATTAATATCGAAATGCAGTGGGTTAGGTTTACAGGAGTTTGTGCTTCTCCATCAGATGTGTCTCATGTTTTATAACTCAACATCGAATCAAGTATATATAATCATGTTGGTTATATAAAATATGTAAAATGAAGGGAAAAAATTAGCCCAGTTCAATTACAAGCTCTTACACAGGATTTTGCCTACTTACAAAAGATTACATATATGAAAACTAAGAGATACTGACAAATGTTATAAGTGTAAAGAAAATGTTGAAGATGAAAAGCATATGCTTTTCAATTGTACATTTATCAAACCTTTTTGGATGAAAGTTAAATATATATTAAGAGGTATTGGGCAAGAAGATATATCTTTTAAGCAACTGGTTCTTGGAACAGAAAATGTAATTGTAGATTATATTTACACTGCTGCAGCTTTTACTATTTACAAAGAAAAAATTCTGTGTGAATTAAAAAAATCAAGATTTACTGATCTATGGAGTGCCTTTAAACATAAAATCACGTTCAGAATTAAAGGTGACTTATATATCGACAAAGTAAAGGGTAAAAGGAAATGGAAAAGAATACATAATTTGCTGATTGATAGTTAGGAATTTTTTATCATATCTACATTGAAAAGGGAAAAAAAGCCATAAATAGAAGTAAATACTACAATATTGTATTACGAATTGTAAATTATAACAAAATTTAGGAAAGTACATACAGGTGACACTTTTAAAAGGCCCAAGTCAAAGATGATTTGGATATTGTACAAAGATATATAAAAAAAAATGTGGAAAAAAACAATGTATAATGGATTTTAATTTTAAAATAAAATTTAAAAAAAATTAAATACAATATATATATATATATGTATATATATATATATATATATATATATATA
>NW_022753486.1:195305-197975 GCF_011630105.1 Anneissia japonica
ATATATATACTTAACAAAAGAAGATGTCATACTGACTGTGAATTACCAAAAATATATTTCACAAATCGATTATATTTTGGATCTAATTATTATACAATTTAATGAATTTCCACCTCTTATTATTTTCTTTTTCTTTTTATTTCAAACTTCACCATGAAAAAAATACTTTGTAAAAAAGAAGGCTTTATTTTTGACAAAAGTATTATATATGTATATATTAGTTACCCGTATTTTATTTGAAATGTAATATAGATTAAAGATGGAAAAAGGAATGAAAACAATTGAAAAAAAGAGTGACAATAAAGGTGGGTGACTCCCACGAAAGACAAAAAAAAAACATCGAATCAAGTAAAAGGGCTGTGGTAATATCCTCTGTTAATTGATAAAAGTGGCAGTGGGGATCACCCGGCTGGACTATTCACACAATATCCATTCCTGCAAAACAATTAAATAAATAGATCTTAAACAACAATTTAATTTTAATCACAACATTATCAACAATTTCTGTGACATCAGTACTGTATATGATAAAACTATATGAGATAAACCTGTAAAATAAAAACAATAGGCATTTTATAATTACAAATTATATATATATATTTGTTTAATTATGAATAGTTTGTCCAAATATGTCCTAGCTAAATTGTCATATTGGCATGACCACTTTCCATAACCATGGCACATTTAACATAGACCTTATCATTATTTTATGATTAAAAAAAGTTATATATTATAGTATTGATAAATTATTTAATGTCATAGAGATCCCTGTAAAGTGTCAACAAATTTTATTCAGTCTTATAGTGAAAATTTGAATTATTATTAGCAATTAAATATACGTTAGCCAATAGGCTATGGTTAAAATTAGTGTACCTCCTCCAGATAGAAATAGGGCTGCGACTTTTTGTGAATATCTGGGAAAATATAAATTCCATCAACTGATTGAAAACTGAAGAATAAGTACAATTACTTATTAAGCAGTTTACAAATACAAGTGCATTCACAATCACTCACAACAACAGAGCCAGACAAAAGGAGTGATGGGGGCTATTTATTTGATTTTTAAATTAAGGAGTACCTGTATTTTTAAAATTACTAACAAAAATGATATCTGGTATTTTCCTAAATTCATTTGCTTTAAACAAACTATAGCCTTCCTAAAAAAGTAGTTTTATGGTTTACATTTTATCATACTTTGTTTCACTATATTATTTTAACAATAAATGAAAGATAAACACAGAATTCTAATAAGTATTTTAAAGACGGACGCATCTTTAGATTAGTTCCGGCCTCGTTGGTACCATCATCATTTTATCTAGAGTCATAGGCCAGGATCGTCCCGTCCACTACACTAGCAGTAGGCCTAGGTGGTTAGTTCATATTTCTCCTACCGCGCTAATCAAATTTCTCTTTGCTTTTGGGAATACAGACGGGCTGCTCCTCTTTTTTGTGACATTCACTTGTTTTTAAAAATACGTAAACGTACCCTCGGCCACTCCCGTAGCTTATCCAGGTATCCTTTGTCTTCAATTTTGTGTCGCAGGTGCGACAGCATGACATTTTTTCCGTCGGCTTAGGCCTATAGTGGTGGACTGTTATGTTCTACTGTAGGTATGGTCTTTAAACTACTGAGCCCATAGGCGTAGATCCCGGAGTGGGAAGGGGGGGGGGATGGTCCATTGTATCATCCCCCTAATATTTTGACTATGTATGGGATAAAATGAAGATTTACACATTTTAAAAGACTGTCACAGAAATAATTTGCAGTGTATTATGCGCTTACAAAGATGAAAATTAGCATAATGTATTAATGTCGATAACAAAATTATTTTATCTGGTACCAATCTAAGCTCTTCTTTCCTTAAATGTTAGATGTGCTGGCAAAGAGAGCCACATTTCACACTGAATGGTGTGTACGACATCAGTAATGTTATGTCAATTCCAAGAATGTTTAAGGTTATATCGGTTGATGAGGAATTTATTGATTAGGCCTATAATAGCAAATTGCATCAATTTATTTTGCAAAAACAAGGTTTCCCGCTTCAGAGGGGGGCACATCTCCTGTCCGCACAAGGGCACATATTGGTGCTAACACCAACAGGCGCGTAACAGGGGTCTTGGGTCAGAGTGGGTATTTATTTTTTAATTTTTTTTAAACGACAACGACAACGACAACGACAACGACAACGACAACGACAACGTCAACGTCAACGTCAACGACAACGACAACGACAACGACAACGACAACAATATAACAATATAACAATATAACAATATAACAATATAACAATATAACAATATAACAATAACAATATAACAATATAACAATATAACAATAACAATATAACAATAAAAATAACAATATAACAATAACAATAACAATATAACAATGACAATATAACAATAACAACAATAACAATAACAATAACAACAATAACAACAACAACAATAACAATAACAACAACAACCACAACAACAATAACAATAACAACAATAACAATAACAACAACAACAATAACAATAACAACAACAACAATAACAATAACAATAACAATAACAACAATAACAACAACAACAACAATAACAACAATAACAACAATAACAACAATAACAACAATAACAACAATAACAACAATAACAACAACAACAATAACAACAATAACAATAACA
>NW_022753486.1:198042-203598 GCF_011630105.1 Anneissia japonica
TAATAATAATAATAATAATAATAATAACAACAACAATAACAATAACAACAACAATAACAACAACAATAACAACAATAACAACAATAACAACAATAACAACAATAACAACAATAACAACAATAACAACAATAACAACAATAACAACAACAACAATAACAACAACAACAACATTAACAACAACAACAACAATAACAACAATAACAACAACAACAATAACAACAACAACAACAACAACAACAACAACAACAACAATCCTCATTCACCATCTATACACATTGAGGCCCTTCTTTTAAGTTAAAATGATCTATCTTAAATTTGTCCTTCTTGAGTTTGGGACTATTATGTGTTTAAATAACTTAATAGGATAAAAAAAGCCCTAAAAAAATACGCGCCAAGCGCGCAAAATATTTTTGTGTTTTTAATTCTAATTTCGTCGGAATTGATGAAAACTCCCTAAAATGTGCAATTTATAGAGAATTGGCCTACCGTATTTTTCAAAGATAGATATTTTCACCTTGTTCCCCAGTGGTTACGCCATCGGGCAGCATAGATCAAAGGAGTTATGACAGTTTTTTAAGTGGAGAAGGGGTTGCATGGTGTTGTGAATCTGGTCTTTATGATATCTTTTTATTCTTGTCTTTATTTTTCTCTTCTCTTTTTCTTTCCTTTTCTTTTTTTCTTCTTTCTCTTTTCCTTAACCTCCCCTATTTCTTTTCTCTTATTACCCAGCCCGGTACGACGGCTTGGTCAACCCAGTAAAAACCGTCAGGGGAGGGGCAGTTTCCCCTCTGTCTCTTATACACATCTAGATGTGTATAAGAGACAGCAATCATCCCCCTCAATGAAAAATATTTTTCTACGCCACGGCACTGACTGAGCCTCGCATGAACCTAAGATGGTTAGCAAAACAACCACTTTCTAGACTGCAGCTTTTGCACGCACTTGATATTGTGCGCAGAACAAAAATTTCTCTGGAATACAGCTTTTTTGGCGTTTCGGTTGGTGTTTTCTTTTCCTCCACTTAATACCACGATATTCCACACACCTGCACGTAGCCATGTCCCAACTTCCTCACTCCTCTCTACATTCGTGCCACCAAAACGAGAACCGTTTGATTGGTTGACCTTCCGTCATAACATTCACCCTATTGCCAAATACTGTACGGCATCCTAAAAATCACGTCATGCTTGTCACGGCCAGCAGTCTGCAATCGATATGACTCACTCTTTTACAAGTCTCTAATTCGCATAAAAGTTTCTCGATATATACCGTCACTGGTGGCGCTCTCCAAAATTAGCTAATACTAGGAAAAGCTATAATTAGAGACTTGTGGCAAGTCTAATTCCTCAAATGTGCTGGGCTCCAAGGGGGCTTTGCCCCCTTACACCCCCACCAGAAGCTCTGCCCCTGGACCTCGCCGGGGGCCCTAGGCGGCCCCTGGCCCCCAGTCTAAGGCTGCTCGCTTCGCTCTCAGACTTTATAATGAGATTGAACCGCCTAATTGTACTGTAGGCAAAAAAAATGGTTCCGGCGATCCTATGATTTGTAATTGAGATGGTATCAGAAAATTAGTAATTTTCAATTTAGGTTGATGCATAAGCTAACATAAACTTATTTTATTGGTTAAGAAAATAATATATGCTTCTCTCATAAAAAGGAAAATGCAATTTTGAAATTCCTAATCATCGAATTATTAACATTAAATAACCCTAACATAACACTAGGCCTAACATTAGGGTAGTCCGTATTTGTGTTGGCTATAATTCAGATTGCACAGGAACAATATTAATTATCGTTTTCTGTTGATGTCTACGCTAAATTCAATGTACTTTACATGTAAGAAATTAATGTATGCTGGCTTCATAAAAAGGAAATGATTTATTTACGAGTTATAGTGATGAAATATTGAACGAGAATTTACCCAACTAAACCCGTAACTTAACCCTAACGTTCCGTAGCTTTTCCCTGAATTTAATAAAAGTACTACCAGAAACATGCTGATTTTCTCTTTCTGCTGATGTCTAAACTAACACAAATTTACTTTTTTATGTCCATAGATGAATAGAGTTTCGCATCTTAAAAAGTAAAAACTATATTTTGAGGTAATTGGTTGAAATTTTGTGATTAAAAATTTCATTTTAGGTGTAATAAATTACAACGGTCCCTGAACAGACACTCCTTTAGCCCTCTGCTGCTCCATCCACGTGTACATGGCCGCGTCTACTTTATGGAAGATTGGTGTTTTCACATACGAAGATTTTCTTGCTTTAGCAGGTTTTTCGTTTGTTGAAATGTGTCTTTGTATTTTCTCTCTGTTTTTCCATATGGTCGCTACCGTAGACTTCGAAAATCCAAAACGTTTTCCAATCGCCGAATTGGACTCGTGGTTCTCATAGGCTTTTATTACGCTCAGTTTCGTATCAATGGAAATACACTGTCTTGGTCTTTTCGAGGCAGAAGCCATTGTTGAAATGTACATTACATTTCATTTAATTATGTTTCAATCAATTAATTAGACAATCAGGTCTATGCTCCTCCCATGCTCCCTCCCTACCAATGAAAAGGTGTCATTTAAAATAATACGTACAAATGATTAATTTAAATTGCATATATTTTGTGTCATTTCTTATCTAATCCCTATTCATTGTTTACAAAGTTTATAAGCGTAAACCAATTCATTCCCAGATGCGCGTCCTGTAAAGTTTGTTAACCACAGCTATGCGCTCTTTGACGTTAACCGACTGTTGCTATTAACGATGACAGCGGTCTAATGTCGTCTCTGTAAGACGGTCTAAATTTAGATCGGCATATCGCTGGAAAGAGACCAATGAATGGTGCTCCTTTAATAGTTTATCTTATTGGCAATGACTTTTCCACGTCTTATTATCGCCGTTAGTGTTTTTATAAACGATGCTTTAATTGATAAAATAAAGACTCGTAAAACACAATTGATGTTCAATTGCTTTAATACACTTGAAGTTTCTTGTTATGCAATAGAATAAATGAACAAAAGCACTCAAAATTCACTTGGAAAATAGCTTTAAAAAGTTACCTAAAATCGTTTTACGATCGCATGATGACGTCATCGGCCAAACACCGTTCGTAAAATAGAAGGTTCGAAATTGAGAAGTTCGTAATTGGGAGGGTCGACTGCAGTCGACCTTCTCAATTACGTACCATTTGGTCTAGAAGGCGTTCGTAATTGAGAAAATTCGTAATTAAGAAGTATGAAAAAATTGCGCCCTCTATCGAGAAAAATAACGAAAACATAGAATTTTTAACCATGTATGTGCGCTTAACGATCGTCAGGGCCTATTGGTATGGTCTATGACTGGTCTAAGTTTACACAGAATATTTACATTGTACAGGACTTCGTAGCAAACAACAACAAATTCTAAACTATTCTATATTATTACTGTATAAACGAACCTCTCTCCAAAATCAAGGAGTACTCCGCATGGGCGACGATCATTCGTTTAACCAAGGAATTTTAACTGTTACCAGGATATGAAGCTGGCTGGTTTAAGCCGTCTAATTTGAATTAGCCTTATGTGCGGTATTTTTATGCAAATGAGCCAGCTAAACACAATCTGCACATGCTCAGAAAAACAAAACTTTTCTTAGCCACACCATGGCCACACTGCGTATCGGCTAGGCGTAGAGAATTACGGTACGGTAAAACAAAGCAAAATAAGGGTACTAATTTCACTTGGCATGCAAATCAATCATACTTACATACTTAAAAACAAACTAGTCTATCAATAAAATCACCTGCAAGTTAAGATATAAGGCAAGTATGTCTACAAATTTGATTTTAAATTGATGTGATTAGGCTAGCCTAGACCCGGCCTAGACCATGTCTAACCGCTTATAAAAATACAGAAAAAAGACCAAAAACAAATTAGAATGAAGTTATCAACTAACTAGTGCAATAAAATTATTCATATACTTACTATTTACCTATATAAAATTAAAATGTATTGCTCACAAACGCCAATATTTGGATTTTAATACGCCTTTTCCACGAATCGGTAGACATCTTGAAGTGATGACAAACAGTTTAAGTCAGTGGTGCGTAAGGCCAACTCAGACAGCGTCGGCCGACGAAGCCCGACCCGATTTATCGTCGGGGACAGTCTTAAGCCGTCGTGAGAAATATTAAACACGTTTAACAAAACAAAAATAAGATAAGCTAGGACTAGTGGCTGTACGCCTAGCCGATACTCAGTGTGGCTAAGTAAAGTTTTGTTTTTCTGAGCATGTGCAGATTGTGCTTATTTGGCTCATTTGCATAACAATACTGCACTTAAGGCTAAATCAAGTTAGGCGGCTTAAACCAGTCAGCTTCCTATCCTGGTAACAGTTAAAAGTACTTGGTTTAACCATGTGCTTGTTGCGCAGATGGATTTATGCTTTGCGCTGATTGGCTATGCACGCTCCAGGGTTTTAGCATTGTGAACCGGCCGCCGCACTGCTGCCAGCCTTTTATCGCGAGTCCGCAATACGCGAACGAACGTATAAGACGTGATTCAAACAGATAAATTACGAACGCATAAGATGGGTATGATTTAAACAAATAAAACAACAAACACATTAGACGGACATGAACGAATTTATAAACGATATGACGGACAAGATTAAAAAAAAAATACCGAAAACATAAGACGGACATGAAAAAATAAATAAAGGAACGAACGTATAAGACGGACATGATTCAAACAATAAAACAAAGCCAACATAAGACTGACATTTCTCAAACAAATAACAAACGTATCGGACGGACATAGACAAATGATACTGTGTAGACGAATGAATAATTTTGTAATGAACAAAATATTTATGAACAAAAACAAACAAATATGAAACAAATGGACGGTTTTACAAATGAACATGTACCAGTACGCATGTAAAATGTGCACGTTGGGATGATATATCGATTCTGTCTTTATTCATAAATGAGGGATACTAATTCAAAGTATCCCTTCTTAATTTTTTTTTTCGTTTTTTATGGGGGGAGGGGTGGCGAATCTTTTTTTCCCTTTTTTTTTTGCACCATCTTCAGTACAATTCTGTACAGTACACATCACACGTGAATTAAATCCGTCATCGACTTCTGTCTTAAATTGTTGAACCTCTGTTTGGCAGCTTCAACTCGCCATTTCCTCACTTGCATTAGGTGAATATAATCCACATCTCCTTATCTTCCAGCCACATCAGCAGGTTGTCAGCAGCGTTAAAAGCTGTTGATGCGTTGACTCTTGGGAAGTGACTAACTTCTTCTTAATCATCAGATGAATCGTGCTACTGCAATGTTTTCACACCACTGATGATTTGATCATCCGTTAGCTACTGATACCCTGGATCGTCTGCGTCTTCAGCCAGCCATTGAACAGGTCCCATCTACTCGCTATCATCGGATTTTTTATCCGAGTTCTTCAAACATTACATCGAATCATCATGATGGTTTCTTTGATGAGGATCGGAGTCGGTGGTCGGCTCTTCTCCCAGAAGTTGTCGCCAGCTACGACTTAGGTTTTCTTCCGTTGCATCTTCCCA
>NW_022753486.1:203955-207756 GCF_011630105.1 Anneissia japonica
GAGCATTATCCAAAAGAAGTAGAATTTTGTATGGAATGTCGTGTTCATGGCACCACCACCGGACAGTTGGAACAAAGTCACTGTGGAACCATTTTTTGAAAACGGTAGCATCTGTAAGTTAATGACCAACCTGAGGCACTTCGTAGATTACTAGCATTGTTTATTGAGGTACTTACCGACATACATGTATTAGATGGGTAACGCACCGAGAGGGCGTGGTTCAAATTAATACAATGTTCTACATCTTCCTTCTTTTATTTTGTTTTTAAACATGATCAATTTATAGTAAATTTAAATTCTTTTCATCCTTTTGTTTCTTTTTTTTTAAACATGAGAACAATAAAATGTTTTAAGTCAAAAGTGTGATTGTGTTATTCATTCAATTGTGATCATTTCTAACATATTAATTAGCATCTTAAATTTTCGTTCAATTGAGACGAGACGATTTTATTGTGGAAGGCACACTACAAGTATCCCACCATTACCATTACCATTTTAATTCCCATTTTACTTATAAATTCCAATCCAATAACAATGGACTATTATCAATGTATAATTAATGTTCTTTCAATGTTCAGCAATCATATCAATGTTCAATCAATGTTCAATAATCAATGTATGTTGACATTTTTACTATGCTTAGAAGACGGCGTTTGCGATGGATTGGCCATGTAGTTCGACAGGATGAAAGTCGCCTACCAAGGAACATCCTTTACGGTGAACTAGCGAATTCACCTCGTCCTCGTGGACGTGATAAACTTCGTCATAAAGATGTCATTAAGCGTGACCTAACTGCGTTCAATATTCCTTTTGCCCCATGGGAGACCATGGCAATCGACCGATCTCTGTGGCGTTCTGCTTTGACAAATGGTAGCCAATACTCATCTAATGCGTATGTTGCTGAATGTGAAAGACTACGCAGTCTTCGTTATCAGCAGAGATTCTAAATTTTCTTTTATAACTCATATTTGTTTATTATTATTTTTCTGTGCCTTTGGACCTAAACTCATCGTCTGCTTGACGGGAAAGGCCATATATAATCAATCTTCATTCAATGTTCAATAATCGACTTTCAGCAATCAAATCAATGTTCAATAATCAACGTTTAGTAATCCAATCAATGTTCAATCAACGTTTGCATTTTTTTTAGTTACTGTGCAAACATAGAGCTATTGCATTTGGGATTTGGTTTGACAGTTCGTCCACTTCGGGTTCTCTTGGCTGAATCTGTGTTGGATTTTGTGGTAGTTCTTAACGAGGCTGAGTTTGCATTTTGTGGTTTTGGGTTGTGTATCGGCTGTGTGTCCTGGAATTGTAATGGTATATAAACAGCTTTTAGTAGATATTTTCTGTTTCTTCTTATTTGCGTTTCACCGGTATCGACCATATATGATCTTGGCTGTTCCAGAATCTTGCTGATCGTTCCCAGGCGATCATGTCCTCTCTTTGTTCTTATTCGAACTGTCTGGTTTTGTTGTAGCGGTTGGAGTGCGCTTGCCTGTGCTTTTTTGTCATAGTAGCACTTCTGTTAGTTTCTCTTCATTTCTAATTGATTTCTTACAACTTTTGTATTGATTGGTTTTGGTGTCAGTAAGAATTTGTTTGTGTAGAGAGGATTTCTAGTTGTTCGTGATAGTAGTCTTTGTACCGGTGATTTGAGAACATTATATCTGAATACTGACCTCCATTGTCACTTATGAGAATCCGCGGTGTACCATGGATAGCAAAGTGACGCTTCAGTTTCACTATTACCGTGGCTGATGTTAAGTCAGTTAAAGTATCCATTTAAAATCATCAGGAATAGGAATCTACGAGTACAAGGTAATGCTTATTGTTCCACTCAAATATATCTGTGGCAACAATCGTCCATGGTAGATCTGGAATATTATTTAAAAGTAAGGGCTCCTTAGCCCTAATGTGCCTTTAGGGCATTACATACCTGGCAGGATGACACAAACTTGTTTATGTCATTGCATATTGATCTCCAATAGACAATTCCCCGTGCTCTGCGTTTTGTAGCTTCCAATTCAGGATGCCCTTTGTGTAGTATTTGTGTATATGATGACTGGAGAGAGAGAGAGAGAGAGATAGGAATTATGCTTTTATGTCCTTTCATAACTATTCCATTATCTACTGAGAGTTCATTTCTGAAAGTAAAATAACTTCGTCTTTTTGAAGGGCACGACTTTGGAGTTTTTGGTCATCCCTTAAGTATTGTGTTCAATAACATCTGAGTTATTATACAGATAATCATCATCACCAGTATCTGTAGTAGGTGCTCGTGATAAGGTGTCTGCCAAATATAGCTCAGCACCTTTCTTGTATACTAACTCAAAGTGGTATCTTTGTAACTGCATTAGTAATTTCTGCAGACGAGCTGGCGCTTTGTGAAGTGGCTTCCTCACAATGGTTATCAATGGTTGATGGTCTGTCTGTATGGTTATTTGTTTCACATATATGTACTGATGGAATTTCTTTGTTGCAAACACTATGTTAAACAGCTCTTTTTCTATTTGTGCATAGCGCTGTTCGGTTTCTGTCATTGTTCGTGAGGCAAATGCTATTGGTTTACCATTTTGGAGGCATGCACAGCCTAAATCATACTGGGATGCATCGCATGTAAGGGTTAAGTGTTTGGTCACATCGTAATATGCAAGGACTGGTGGGCTGGTTATCATACTTTTAACCATTGCATGTCTTTGTGTAACAACTGCCTTAAGGGTGCTGCTACTTCAGTAAAGTTCTCTATGAATTTCGAAAGAAAGTTTGCCATACCAAGAAAACGGCGTAAAGCTTGTGTATCCTTTAGAGCTGGCATCTCGCATATAGCCTTTATGGCATTCTAAGATAACTGTATCGGCCAACAGTAGTGTTGAACGTAGTCAACTTTGAAGATTCTTCATCTAATGGTACCTGCCAAAAAGAATTTTTAGCATCTAAGAACGTAAATTCTGTGGCATTGGCTAAATTTCTAGTTATTTCCTCAACAGTTTTCATTGGGTGATGGGGTCTCTTCAGAGCACCATTTAAATCTCTTGGATCTATGCACAATCTAATTTCTCCAGTGTTCTTTTTTTTGTTGCAACCATTGATGACACCCATGAAATTGCCTCTTTTACAGGAGTGATGACGCCAATATTTGTCATTCGTTTACATCCTTTAATTACTTCCCCCCCCCCCCGTCGGGGAAGAATAGTTCCCCCGTCGGGGAGACGGGGGAACGATGAATTTTGTCGGGGAACAAACAAATAAAAAAAAATATTTACATGTAATATTCGTTTAGCCACCATATCGTTTGTGTTATCTTTTCATCACAACAACAACCACAATAACAATAATAATAGTAATAATAATAATAATAATAATAATAATAATAATAATAATAATAATAATAATTCAATGAGACTAATTAAAAATAATTTGCGTTCTGTTATGACAAATGCTCATTTAAATGGCCTCATGATGGTTGGAATACATCTTGATAGGTGAAGCAACCTTGACCATGACAACGTGGTTGACAGATCATGCAAAATTTCTAAAATATAGAATTTCACTTTCAAGAATGAGGATTTGAAAATAAATTAGATGGTTACATTGCATACTATTTGTTTCTTGCTTTATTCTATATGTTTTGGTTTTGGAAGCTGGTGTCAACGTTAGAAAGCATAGCCTACATGAAGTCATATTATAGCAACTCGATGCCTATCAAATAAGTAATAAAAATTCGCCATAATTCATCAAATATCCGTGGCTTCCAGGAGGCTTCGCCCACTGGACCCCCACCGGGGGCCCTAGGCGACC
>NW_022753486.1:207971-212652 GCF_011630105.1 Anneissia japonica
TATCGAAATCTAGTTCGAAACGTCTCCAGTTTTCAGCTACATTTCCTTGAAAGGAAATCGCATCCGGTCTACGTATCCCATAGTCGGCCATATTTCGTTGCTATGGATGGGCCTAGCTGTACCCAAGCAGCAATAATATATACTATAGTACTTTACTGTACAAATATACCTTCAATATGTGAATCCACTAAAAGTTTATTATTTTTCTCAACTTCTGACACCATGTAAGTTAATGACCAGCCTGAGGCACTTCGTAGATTACTATGATTGTTTATTGAGGTACTGATCGACATACATGTATGAGATGGGTAACGCACCGAGAGGGCGTGCTTCAAATTAATACAATGTTCTACAGCTTCCATCCATGCCGAATGTTGGCTATAATATGTAACCGGCAGGCGAGACATGTCTTCATTTTTATAGCATCTCGGTCGCTTTGATTTGTGGATGAATAAGAGAGGCAATTTGCACGTCCCTGAGGCATTGGTATAGCCCATGATTGTTACCCTGGCCTTTGATTTTTTTAAAAGTTTTTCGCATTTTTTTCGTTTCGTAAAACCAACGAAAGAGTAGGCATTAGCCGCCACCAAAGACCTGTTTCATCGGCGTTAAAAATTTGATCTCTGGTAATTAAGGATTTTCCTCTATAGAAATGGAAGACCATAATGTAATGGTAATGAACGTCTCTGGTATTGCCGACAGTACAGTCAGTGTAAAATATAGGCTATTGTGGATTTAAACAATGTCCTAATGGCAATGTTAAAAATAAATGTAAATCAAATAAATATGACTGTTGGGGTGAGAGGGGGTGTATCTTTGTAGTTAGGCAGTTATATACTGTCTTTATGTTTAAACAAGCTTTAATTTTAACACCGGGTCTCCATTTTAAAAGCTCCTAAGAGTTTCGTGGAGGTCCTTTTCGTAGCTCTGTTTTTAAATATGTATGGTTGAGTTTACTTTGTCATGAATTGCAAAGAACATGAATAAAGAAATAAAATGAAGAATGTAAAAAATATGTCTATATGCGTACAACAACCAGATTATAGAATTTACTAATAGATCAATAACTTTCCAATGATAACCACATGAACTACATTACTCCACCAAATTTTAGAAACAATAGCAGTATTGTACAAATAAACGGCATCATACTTTTTATGTTAATCATCTATTTATTTTGGCGCACATTGATCATACAGTGCTCTTATCATTCCTATTATCAAATTCGAACGCACGATGAACAGATCATAGTTATGCCTATAAAAAAAATTATTATCATCATTCCAGCCTGCTTCAACAAAATTGGGAAATATTGATGAGGAAATTTTAAAAAATGTTTCTTTTTTTCAACAGCATAAAAAACAATGTAATTTTGTGATTGGAAATACGTTTTCTTTTAAAAAAACAATAAAAATTAAACCTGTTTTTATACAATATTTACAATATTCTTGCCAAATAAAAAAGTCCCTCCCTCATCTATTAAAAGAAGCAGTTGTTCTGATTAAAAAAATAATAGTGATCTAATAATTTTTTCTATGTACCCTAAATTGGCTATAGTGGGACACAGTGATAAACTATAAATATCTTGTTTAATATTTTCAAAAAAAATCCTATTCTTTTTCATTGTGTCCAATGGTTGCCAAATTGGCTATAGTGGGACACAGTGATGAAGTACACTTTTAAAAAAACAATAAAAATTAAACCTGTTTTTATACAATATTTACAATGTTCTTGCCAAATAAAAAAGTCCCTCCCTCATCTATTAAAAGAAGCAGTTGTTCTGATTAAAAAAATAATAGTGATCTAATAATTTTTTCTATGTGCCCTAAATTGGCTATAGTGGGACACAGTGATAAACTATAAATATCTTGTTTAATATTTTCCAAAAAAAATCCTATTCTTTTTCATTGTGTCCAATGGTTGCCAAATTGGCTATAGTGGGACACAGTGATGAAGTACAGCTTGGCTTCTTTAATATCTTCTAAGTTAAACCTTTTCTTTTTCATTGTGTTCAATGGCTGCTAAGAGTACATAGAAAAAATTATTAGATTATCACTCTTTAAAAAAAAACGATGAGGGAGGGCGGTTTTTGTTTGCTTTTTTTTTAATCGGAACAATTCGTTATTGCGCTTTTGTTTTTATTTATGAGGGAGGGACTATTTATATTTGGCTAGTAATAGGCCTAGTAAATATTGTATAAAAACTGGTTTAATTTTATGTTTTTTTTTAAAGAAATGCATCTGAAGTCATAAAATAGCATTGTGTTATGCTGTTAAAATAATTGATGCGGCAAAAACTTTTTTTGGTTTTTATTCCCACATCAATATTTCAAGAATTTTTCCGGGGGGGGGATGGGTGATAATCTAACAATTTATTCAGTGCCCTTAGTAAATTGGCTATAGTGGGACAAAGTGATAAACTATAAATATCTTTTAATATTTTTCAAGATAATCCTATTCTTTCTTATTGTGTCCAATGATTGCCAAATTGGCTATAGTGGGACACAGTGATAAAGTACAACTGTCCTCTTTAATATTTTCTAAGTTAATCATTTTCTTTTTCATTGTGTTCAGTGACTGCTAAGAGCACATAGAAAAAATTATTAGATTAGCTCTTCTTAATAAAAAAAACAAAACTATAAACTACAAATATCTTGTTTAATATTTTCCAAGATAATCCTATTCTTTTTCATTGTGTCCAGTGGTTGCCAAATTGGCTATAGTGGGACACAGTGATACCACAAATATAAATGTGAGTGACGATATTTTATTGCTTTAGAAATGTGATTTAAAAATGTATATTGAATCACGCACTGAGTATTCAATATATTTTCACGACAGGTTGGGCAAAATACATATAGGCCCCCTAATTGATTCTCCTGACGCAAATCCAGGTATTGTCTATCGTCACGAAAATAACATTTACCATTCACTGTAATAGAACAGTCATCGACCTATTTACTTGCAGTGAATTGAATCTAAAATGTATTCATGATGTTATGATGATCTGAAGTGTTTAAAAACGTACACAATAATAGTTTAACCAACATTAACACCACAAACACAAATGTGCGTGACGATATTTTTTTGCTTTAGAAATGTGATTTCAAAAAAGTAGTGCATCGCCGTACGTAAGGGCTTGTTTTTTTGTTTTTTTACTTGCAGCGTTTAAGAAATAGGTAATAGGTTTCATTTCATTTCATCTTCGCCTGGACGTAGTGGGCGAATGTCTGGATCCGCGTCTAGTTAGCATGAATTTTTTAAGCCAGGACCTATAGTATTTTGTTACGTTTCTTCACAGAGTGGCCCAACTGGATCCGCCACTGTAATGTGCTGATAGTTAATATAGCTTTTAACAATGCGAAGCGAAGACGAAGTCCCCCAATTTGGTGATTAAATCGGCAATGCCCTGAGAAAACTTCAAGCAACAAATTTAAATGCTTAAAAAAGAAAGTTCATGTTTTACTGGAGTGCACGAGAAGCACACACACAAGACAAGCGACCATTATTTTTTGTTCACGGTAAACAAAGGGGGGTGGCTAGCCACCCTATATTTGTAATGGGAGCAACTTTAATTTAAAATTATTAATCACCATAGGAATTAAAATTATTTTTACGTATGTAGGTGTGACATCATACCAATTTTCTTCTAAAGTTCAAAACCCACTGTTTTTTTTTAAACTTGTGGAAAGGATAATATTGACTAAGTTAAATTAAAGATATATAATTATTTTTATGAATGTGGGTATGTTCGTTTGTTTATTTATTTATTTACTCTAAGATAGAGATGGCAGGCTATAAACGAAATTCCTATTCCCAATAGGATTCACTTACCATATACATTCAGAACAAATAGAACTTTATTATTTGTTAACCTAAAAATCCATTAAATACGACTTACTATACATAAGGCTATAGGCGTCTTCCCCTGAACTGACTGGGGCTTTCCCCTGCCTCTCAGGCAAAGCTTGAAGAAATTGTTAGCTCAAAAATAGAAATAATAGAAATTTTAAAGTAATTCGCATATAACTCACACAGGTTGTTGTTCGCACAAGTGGATCTTCTTCCGCTCGAACTAGCATCCGCTCGAAAAAAAATCCGCTCGAATTCGCTCTAATTGACCTTCGCTCGAAGTGGCATCCGCTCGAAATGACTGGTTCCCAGGCTGGGACATGAAAGGTTGTTGTTTGTTGTTATTTCGCAATTCGCGACGTCATCAACGAGCACAATACATTCAATCCCGTAACATGATTGGTCAATTTTTTTCTAAATTGCATAATTAATTTTTCCAACATTTTTGTCTATTTAAAAAAGAATTACGAATCAACAGACGTTTACCATATAACTTTAACACAAAATTTATTGACAAAAAGGATCGACGTTTCGTGTCCATCATGGACGCATTCTCAAGATCAAGTGAACAAAAATAAATATAAGATAAAAAAAAATATTGGCATCTGTCTCTTATACACATCTAGATGTGTATAATACAATAGCACAGTATCATGGAGCTGAAAAGAGATTATCTCTGCTAGAGTAATTAGTTAAAATTAGATAAACAACTTTGCTCTGACAGAGTCTGACTGTTTGTTAAGTGAAGGTTTTAAATCCTTAATTCAGAGCATTTCTTTAATTAAACAATCAAACTTTGTTTTACATTTAGATAAAATTCTGAAGTGATC
>NW_022753487.1:0-1199 GCF_011630105.1 Anneissia japonica
ATATATATATAAAATAAGTAATCAGAGACACTAGGTTACAAACTCAACATTTTATTTTGCACTACAGACTGTTTCATGAGGGCACAGCCTCAATCATCAGGTGCTCGGCTCTGAATGAAGCTTACTCGGAATAATGAAGTACTGTAGATAAAGATGATAAAACTGGGATGACAATAATAAGGTTGAGACGTATGTCGGTCTCACCGAAAATACTTTTAAAAGTAGGTATAACGCGCATACTTGTTCATTCCAGAATTTTAAATATAGAAATAGTACCTTGCTTACCAATATGTTTGGAAACTTAAAGACAGCAATGTAAAGCATAAAATACACTGGCAAATACTATCTAAATGCAAGCCATACTCTAATGTTAATAAACGATGCAACCTATGCCTGCAGGAGAAATATCACATTATATGCAATCCTGAAGCTAGTACACTTAACCAAAGAAACGAATTAGTTAGTGCATGCAAACATAGAAGAAAGTTCCTACTAAGATACCAAACTTAAATAACAATAAACTATCTCAGATCCATCTATTAAACCAAAGAGAGTCCCGTACTAATTAACATAGCATATTCTTTATAAACAGTTTTTATCATCTTTATCTACAGTACTTTATTATTCCGAGTAAGCTTCATTCAGAGCCGAGCACCTGATGATTGAGGCTGTGCCCTCATGAAACAGTCTGTAGTGCAAAATAAAATGTTGAGTTTGTAACATAGTGTCTCGGATTACTTATTTATTTTATTTATTTATTTATTTTTATTTCAACAATCTTTAATGAGGGTGGTCCATCCAGCCGAAGCTGATCATTAGGGACCCTCAATACACATAGTAAGACAAAAAAAAGAGCATATTAAACTAATTAAATTACAGTAAAATAAATAACAACCTCTCAATACAAAATTTACATAAAGAATTAATTCAAAATTAAATAAAAAACTTAATATAAAAATTAAAATAAAATTACAATTAAAGATGTAAATGAAAGAGCAATATTAAAACAACAAAGGGATAAAGTAGCCTAAATAAAATAATCAAATAAATTAAAAATAGATAATAGGCCAATGTATATGAGAACTATAAATCAAATCACTTTTAATTTAAAGAAAATAAATCAATTTAAATTATTAAATAAAACAAAATGAATAATAAGGTAGAAATCAAAAAATGAATTCTCAGTGCAAAAGGCCAAA
>NW_022753488.1:0-1165 GCF_011630105.1 Anneissia japonica
TCCAAATCTAAAATGGTGACAAACTTAACTAACAGAAATCAAAACAAAAGATAAATTCTGACCAATTAGAAAAAAAGTAGGTAGATTTAATAATGTAGGAGACAACAAAGGCATAGTTAGCACCTTACGCTTACATGAACAATGTAAGCTCTTTAGAGGATGGGACCATAGCTTAGAATAGGCGTGCATCTTCTTATTGCTAAGGATTCAGCAATTAAAATTTCTGACCAATGCTCAGAACCATTAATAATATCATTTTTTTATTCAAATAATAAGGACTCTATAAGAGATTGCTTATTATAAGATGAAGACCAATTATATGGTTAAAACCTTCACAAACCTCAGTGTGTTCATGTACACTACTATTTGCATTACGAGAATGCTCAGCAACTCGAACATTTAAACACACGCACAAATTTAACATCCTTAGTCAAGTGTCTGTTTATCTTTCTAATACATTTACTTTGTTTACCAATGAAAGGTAGGTGCATCCAGATTTTTAGCCTATTAACATTAACACTGGAATCAGTTACGTTATTCTGAATACCAAGACTAGAAAGAATATGATAGAAAATACGCTTTGGCAAACAATTCCATGTCTAAGAATGTATCTTTTGTTTTGGTTTTTTAGTTACTTTTGTTGCCTTCTTGGACTTGGATTATTCACTCTTGATAAAAAAGAAACGTAGAATCGATTATGGTCTCACGTCTGTCATTGTTTGGAGTCACCATACTCACATTCTATTTGCGTATAATCAGTGAATCCTTTGGTAAATGTGAATAGGTACCACGTATGTTATGATAATAATATTTTAATTTGAATATTTTGTGCACTCCTGTGCTCTTCCTCATATATATATATATATATATATATATATATATATATATATTTAAGAAGGCAAATGGGAAAAACCCATAAAACAGTAAACGGCCACATAATGCAAAAAACTATTTAAAATTAAAACGGAACAGTAGAGAAAATCCGATCAGAATGACAAAATAAACTAAGCATCCACTGACGATTTATATTATATTTATTCAACAGTGTTAACTGCTAACTCCCTTCAATATCATATATAATATACGACAGTATTTCTAGTCGTATTGCCAGATTTATCTGGCCTAACGCCCTCTTGAGGCGTAGCATTGTGTAATACAATGTTCC
>NW_022753489.1:0-595 GCF_011630105.1 Anneissia japonica
CGTTCGCATCTCCCCCGAAGATCAAACGACGCCAGAAGGTGTTCGAACGAACGTACGGACTCGAAAATTACGTTCCAAAGACACCGCTCGTAACGGCGGCTCCCAGGAGGACCACGTCTACAGATATTGACGTCATGATGTTCTTCGGTGACGTCAAGGGTACCTTACGAATGGCCTATAAATGCGACGCCGATTCAAAGTTATTTTAGATTCTCTAGATGAACGTGACAAACATGCAACGAAAACCTTCCACGTACGATCTCAGTTCCTTGGACGACGCCTAGCAGTTCGTTACCCCGAAACGTTCGGAGGAAGCGGAGATGATGAAAAACGAATACATTTTCTTTAAGGCCGGTCAACCTTGCGCACCTTGGACGAGACGCAAATTGTTCGAACAGGTATGCAACGACGGTAGTACCTTTTTCTTTCCAATTGTTTCTGTAGTTGTTGTTATTGTATTTGACGTATTTTTTTCCCTTTCATTTCGTTACAGCTACGATCGAACGAACAAGTCGAAGAAGAAGTAGCGTGAAAGAGGAATGAAAATTCGAACGAATCGTTAACTCCAAGAAGGAATCACGTGCAACATTTACAC
>NW_022753490.1:0-215 GCF_011630105.1 Anneissia japonica
AGCTGAGACAATTCTCTTTCATATATTTGACTTCTTTTTACATTTTGATGACGTCATCATGGTCATAAAAATTGTTTTTTCTGACCACCTCATTTATCTTTCTTCAAAACGTTGATGACCCCATATAATCTTAACCATTCGTCATTTCCAAATCATATTAGGTGAGCATAAGCTTCAGGTCAAGGTTGAATGTTATGTACCTTAATTTTCTGTTC
>NW_022753490.1:236-546 GCF_011630105.1 Anneissia japonica
TACAGTGAAATTATGCTAAAACCATGAATATTTTTAATCAGTTATAGCTCCTTAGGATGAAAGGTGACCCCCAATTTTTATTACATAATCTGAAAGCACATGAGTTGTAGATACGATTTTTTACTTCATAATGGCTGATCGGAAATTGTGACGTTATCATATTACCATTTCAATTAAAAAATTGAATTTTTATTTATGATGCCATTATGTTTATACTCGTTAGAACGTATCTCGCTTATTCTTGATTGATTGTCTCCCACCTGTGAGTATGTTATAGCTAAATCAATTCTCTTTAAGACGTGTCTCTTTA
>NW_022753491.1:0-742 GCF_011630105.1 Anneissia japonica
GCACAAGTTCACACCACTCGATTAACGTTACGCTAGCGTAAGTCGTTGTGTCTGAACATAGCCTATGATTGTGTTAGTTCGTGATGTGAGCGACGATATGTTCTTTGATTCTAAATTATTCTTATAAAGAATATATATTCTTACAACAATCAGTTGTTGTATGTTCTGGCACAGTGGGCATTGCTATAGTGTGCACACGTTATGATCTGTTATTAATTAATTGATTTACTTTTAGGCCTATATTATGTAGGCCTATTTATATTGTTTGTATATATTTAATTGTACTGTAAGTTACTGGGCCTTGAAATTTATTGTCATTGTAATGTCTGTGAACCGATCCGAAATAAAAGTTGAATTAAATTGAATTGAATTTAAAAAAAAGGAAAAAAAAGCAAAACACACAATGTGCTGAGCTTCGCAATCATTGAACATTAATTTTTGTAAACCGTTGTCTGGCGCCCTCATCAGTCAAAAGAGTTCTACAACTTCCTACAGGAAAGCATAATGTACTATATTGTTGTACAGTATTAGCAGTCAATGTGTTATATGCACTGTAAAAAAATTCTCTGTAAATTTACAGCAAATGTGCAGGCAGCAGAGTTGCCATCACATTTGCTGTATTTTTACATTACATCACATTAATATTTATTTTTTACAACATTTCTGTCAATATATTATACATCAAAATGTAAAATGACTAGTTGCTGTTTTTCTACTTTACATTGTTGTTGTATTTGTATTT
>NW_022753492.1:0-1752 GCF_011630105.1 Anneissia japonica
GCAACTGCCAACGGACGTCCAAGGCCTTTTTCTTGCCGTGGTAGCATCTCAGCTCGAACGTCGATTAGGGTCTGACGACCAGGAAGTTCCTGTCTATCTGGAGGACAGAACCTTCCCCGAAACAAAGGATCGTTGTCAGAACCGCCAAAACTAGGACGGTCTTCATCGTTTGGATCGCCTGACAATTCCCGTCGACTAGTTACGACAACGTAAATAAAATACACACGCACAGCAAACAAATATACGATATTCTTCTTTTCGTTTAATGAAATACTAGATAAAATAAAACTTATTCTAATCGTAAATTTTTAACGTCGAACAAACTAATAGCACGCTCAACAGAACTCCGAACGCCGTTGCGGTAGATACGCGTTCGGACGTCGAAGACGGCGGATCGGGATAACGTGGCGGCAAGTGTCGCGACGATTCCAATTTTTCGGACGGAGAGCACGTCTCCAGAGGGTTGCCGACGAGCTTCCATCCGCCAAAGTCGAAGTCCGCCAAACACCCGACGACCGAGTACGACATCATCGAAGCTCCCAGGCGAAATTCACGGTCCACGTCAAGAAATTCGAACGGAAAAGATTCGCCGAAGACGTTTTGTCGACCTTCGCCGTCCACGAACAATCCGAAGGCGCTGCTGTTTCTGTACGCTCTCACGTGGTGCCACGTCCCGATCGAAAGTAAATGCGAATGGGCGATGGTCCTTTTTTCGGATCCCGCGTCGAAGGAGAATTCCATTTTTCCTTTACTGACGGAGATGCCGACGAAATCCATGTTCTTCATGCTCGACGCGTGCAGGATCCGCCCGTTATCCAAGGACGACAATTTCAGATAGAACTTACGTCGACGTCCGTCCTGTGGTCGTCGACAGAGTTTCCCAGTGGTCGCCTGAAAGCGACGCCCGTGTTCCGATTCAGTCTGGACGTCATGTCGTTGGGCATCGCTGTCGAACCGACGTACGGCGACCCGTCCGATGATACACTGTTTTTCAGGACTTCTTTTTCGGAGTTTGTCGTCTCTTCTTCTTTGGTTTTCGGTTCCTTCGCGTTCGATTCTTTCGTTGTCGAATCCTCCGTGATCTGTTTGGTAGTTGTCGATTCCTTCGTTGTCGATGCCGGCGTGGTCTGTTTGGTAGAAGTCGATTCCTTCGCGTTCGATCCCTTCGTTGTCTAATCTTTTGTTGTCGTGGTCGATGCCTTGGTTGTCGACTCCTTGGTTGTCGATTCCTTCGTTGTTGACTCCTTAGTTGTCGACTCCTTCGTGGTCGATGTCTTTGTTGTGGGATCGGCAGTTGTCGATTCCTTCGTTGTCGACTCCATCGTCGTCGACTCCTTCGTTGTCGATGCCTTGGTTGTCGACTCCTTCGTTGTCGATGCCTCAGTAGTGGGTTCGGCCGTTGTCGTTTTCTTCGTCGTCGATTCTTTCGTCGTCGATTCCTTCGTGGTCGGTTCAACCTTCGACGTAGAATCGGTAGTATTCCTTCTTGGACAACGTCCTATCATTTCGCTGCTTCGAATCTCCCAGTGGTTTAAGGTAAGTCCTTTCAGACATCCGTTAACACCCGGCGAATCGTAACTAGCGCCCACCGTGTACACGTTTCCCACGTCGAGTATTGCGTCGTCCCCGATCACGTTCGTTTTCGTTTCGAACGAATCGATCCTCATCAGGACGTGCAGATAGTACATGCTTATGCCGTAAGAGCTCCACTCTCCTATCGCGGTGCGCTTCGGACTGGTGATTCGAAGCGGC
>NW_022753493.1:0-9688 GCF_011630105.1 Anneissia japonica
AATTTATTCGTAATTAGTATATATATTGCAAATGGTAAAGAGAGGAATCTGTGGGTGTGAAAAAGGTCTGCAGTTGTATATCTAGGCATTTTAACCACCTGACCACTGAAGCTTTCATTGAAAGTTCGAACTTAATTGAAAGTAATTAATTCCACACTTAATACCAGTATTTGTTGTGTTGACATTTCAGTGCACAGCTCAGCAGCGTTGCAAGCTACTACTTTGACTTGGTATCTACTGCCATCCTGTAAGGCTAGGTCTGTAAATGTATAATCAACTTCAGATCCTCCAACCTAAAATGTACGTATAAGCATAGTTAGTGAGTTCATACACTTGTCGATAGATATTGATAATAATACTGATCATATCAATTTTTAGAATTAATTAATTAACTAGTCAACTAGAGGGCAATTGGAGAGTGCATACCTCCACCCACATCATAATTCTCCTCAGTATTAATTTCCTAAGCATATTGTCTCTACATGAAAATAAAAATAATGAGAAAAACATCAATTAGACGCCATGGGATGGAACCCGGGGCTGGTAGTGTGGGAAACTCTTCTAAACAAACTATTTTCATATATATATCACTTTGGTCACACGTCTATACAGCAGACAGTTAAACAAGTAGTTTTTCGATCAATGTGTCCTTGACCTTTCACCCTACAGAAGTTAGTCATTTCCAGTTCAAGATCTATGATCTATGGAACATTGTGGCCAGGTTTAACTGGTTTAAAAACTTTAAAAAGAATAGTTTTTGTTTTTCGTTAATTGTGACATTGACTTTTAACCCTAAACCTTCAAAATTTAGTCACATCCAGGTCTTTGGTCATGGAACATTATGGCCAGTTTGACAAGTTTCTGATAAAAACTGTTACGAAGAATAGTTATTTGTGACCAAGATATCAAGTTATTTAATAGGATGTGTATGAAGAAAAAAAAACTAGATATAAAAAATTAAAGAAATAATAATTTATTTCAATTAATTTCTCAGTATCAAGGACAGTCAGTGTATTCAACGCTCACAAATCGAATGAGTGTAATCTGTGCGAATGGGTATCCATAAATCCAACCAAGGAATAATTAACCAGGCAGCAAAACTTTTGTCTTCTGATTCTGGTGGGTAGAGCCGACCTCCTAGGAGTAGCTGGAAATATTGTCGAATGATAGGAAAGTGTGTGACATCTGTCTTACCTTTGTAAGGGGTATATCGACATCGCCATTATGATGGGTGAACACCGACAGGTATTGTCGTTCAACACCACTCTCAGTGTCCGCAAATTCCCATGTCACATGCAACAAAGACTTGAAAACCTGTTTCAAATAACATTTACGATTTCATGGTGTAATAAAAAAAATCATGTCCTATAAAACAACCGTCAGTCCATGAGGAAACTGTTATAATGAACAGTTCGTGGTAAAATGACATGCTAAAAAGGGTTATTGTTAAAGGTGTTTGTCATTATATAAACTTGTAATTGATGCACAAAAAAAACACTGATAACCCTAATTTATCTCGAAAAATGACAAAAACAATGAAACAATTTCAGTCAATGGAAGTTTACACATCTTTTTATATATTATCCGGTATAAAACAGTGTAAATATTTTCAAAATTAAAATATATGATAATTCATATTTATATCAAGTTAATTTTAAATTTGACAATAGATCTTTAATGTGATAATTCCACACGTTTACTTGACAATCGCACGACATAATTCTTTAATGGTAGGTGGTTGCATGTAGATCATGAGCACTTACTTAATAATCACACTAACTAATAATGACTTCGTGATTCTTACATTTTCAATACCTTTGTGGTAATAATGGAGGGACTATCACACTACAGTTTTAATATAGCCTTATACCTTTAGTGTGATAGTCCTTCGAACGATATTATATTGATTATATAATATTATTCGAGGGACTATCACACTACAGTTTTAATATAGCCTTATATACCTGAGTTTCTTGAGCAGCAACTCCTGCACTAGTTGACATCTTAATTGACCTGATGATTTGTGGTGCTGTTGTGTCGATTACAAATCCATCAGATGTTCGCTCTGCCGTTTGACCTGCTTTGTTATATGCTCTCACTGTTACGTAGATCCTAGTGTGTAGTGGTAGATCGGTGTTCAGAGTTGTGAATACAGTTTCTGATAGATGATGCTTTCGTATTCCCATGATGTCACTTCCTCCTGGTGCCGTGCCTGCCCACCATTCAAAATGAGACAACCCAGAATGAGGATCATTGAACCCCCACCAATGAGCCTCTAAAATACGTCTGTAAGAAAATAATATTAAATAGCAATTAAGAAATAAATATTGACACAATGTGCCTAGATACTAAAGAAAACAAAAGTTTTCATCAAAGCTAATCACTAAGACATATTATCTCAATGTATGAAAACGATTTTATATATATATATATATATATATATATATATATATATACATATATATAGTTAGTACATAGTTACAATACCTTTGTACAGCAACCCAGTAAGTTCCTGAAGCTGTGGTCAACTTTTAATGACCACTACTCTCACAACTAACTACTCTTAGTTGGAGTCTTTGTGAATCTATGGAATTTGAATGTGGTTTCTAATCATTTGAATAATACTTTCAGTTGGTCTGAGCAATTACATTTATGACTTAACTAACTATATGTCTATGTGACACTTCTTTCTAGCTCATAATTGGTTTATTGTTTAATTAACCTGTTATATTGTGGTCCTGATTGGACAGGACCCCGAATATGCAAAGTTACACACAATTTTTCTTAGAGTTTCTACCCAAGTAGTTTTATTTGTAATTTTGGATTTCCAGTGAGAAGACAAATTAATATATTCATGGACTGGATTTCTGCTATTTTGTCTGACTTTTCCCTGCACTTTGAGATGCATTCACTATTCTCTGTAAGTAGCGTAACTTAAGTTGTCGCATTAGCTCTGACCACCTCCAATTTCTAAATTTGTTTCATGTATTTCTTTAATTAAGGTTTCGCTGTAAATATATGTCGTAAAATCATCAAAGGAAGGTAACTACAGTGTTAGATCAAAGGACGTGACAGTACATCGTGTAGCACAGTTCTCAACGAATGTTGTCCTATAATCCCATCCTATAAATAATGAAATTTCTGTAATAAAATGCTCTGACGGGATTCGAACCTACAATCTCTCGCTTTCAAGGCGAGCATTACACCACGGAGGTTTCACGGTTGGACCTGTCTCTTATACACATCTAGATGTGTATAAGAGACAGATATTATATTGATTATATAATATTATTCGAGGGACTATCACACTACAGTTTTAATATAGCCTTATATACCTGAGTTTCTTGAGCAGCAACTCCTGCACTAGTTGACATCTTAATTGACCTGATGATTTGTGGTGCTGTTGTGTCGATTACAAATCCATCAGATGTTCGCTCTGCCGTTTGACCTGCTTTGTTATATGCTCTCACTGTTACGTAGATCCTAGTGTGTAGTGGTAGATCGGTGTTCAGAGTTGTGAATACAGTTTCTGATAGATGATGCTTTCGTATTCCCATGATGTCACTTCCTCCTGGTGCCGTGCCTGCCCACCATTCAAAATGAGACAACCCAGAATGAGGATCATTGAACCCCCAAGAATAACATATCTTTAATGTCCAAATAAACAAGTTACGCCACTACTATGTATTCAAATACCTAATTAAAATCAATTACCTTTAACGTGTATAAGCTATAAGGAAAATGTACATAAAACTCAGGATATTTGTATTCGGTTTTTTGTTACACTGAAGATGTCGTAGTGAATACGAAGAAACAAATCTGGTTCTATTAAAATTATTTTTGTTGCTCTTAAATTCGTCTTTATATTACTTTCTGTTCGGAAGTTTGGCAGTATTATACATGACTTTACACAGACCAGAACGATTACAAAGCAAGACCTTATACTGCTTTAGAACCTCAGCAAGAATGTGGAAAAGGAACACGTAGAATTGTCTCAAAAATTGCAGAATTATCGGCGTTTTCCCTAAATGTATGTAAATAAATGTAATGTATGCACACAACGTTTCGCTGATACTCTATAAGCATTCTCAAGTAAGTGAACTGTGATGAATTTACAGCTTGGTCATAGTGTAACCTCGATCGTGTTGAGGTGCGAGGTGCTGTAATTACATCACAGTTTACATGAGAATGTTGATAGTGTATCAGCGAAACGTCGTGTGAGTACGTTTTTCTTAATATATTTAAACAATTTTATTTGGATCATCTAAAAAGAACTACCCAACCCGATATGGCTCATTGGTGTAGAGGCATGAATGTAGGTTAGGGTGTGGGACACAGCAACTATGGATTGTTGGCCTAGCGGCATGAATGTAGGTTAGGGTGTGAGACACAGCAACAATGGATTGTTGGCCTAGAGACATGAATGCAGGTAGGGTGTGAGAGGTCCCTCTTTCAATTCCCGGACAAGCCCGTTTTTTTTTTCTCTCAGTCAATCAGCAAAAAAGCAGTTGATCAGCAAAAAAGTAGTCACTCAGCTGTGTAAAAATCACAGCTTCAATCAGAAAAAAAGAACTCAATCAGCAGGGTACCGGTATTCCTAGAGCTCTTCATTGGAGCTATAAAAAAAAAACGTCAGGTTGACGTATATTTATGGAATATAAACATACGTCAACATGTTATCATATTTAATTTAGATCTATTATTAAATTCCATTATCGTCTAAATAGTTGTTAGATATTCACATATAGTATAGAAATAATGTATAATTAAGTCATCTTAACTGTACAATCGAAGTTCTTCGTATATTGTTTCCTTAAAAAAAAGACGTGCACCATTTTTTAGCCAGCAGATGTATAATAGTAAATATATCAAATTTATATAAACTTTGACAATTTCATGAGCAAGAAAAAAGACAACAAATCATCAAAGTAATATATATTTTGTTGAATTTACCTAGAATTTTGGAAGTTGATGTCAGCCCCAGAGCTACCATCAAAGACAAAACCAGCCACTGGTGGTGAGTTGTCAACAAGTACTCCATCAGACGTTACTTCAGTACACAAATCAACTGCATCACATGCAGTAACGGTAGGATAATACGTAAAGCCAGCAATAAGATCCAAATAGTCAGCCATTGCATCTACACAGAGGACAGAGGTTGCAACATATATATTTAACTAAATTCAAAAAAATATATAGATTAGATAATGTGTATTAAAACTACCACTGTTAAAAATAGGATGATTACTTTTTAAACCAATTTAACATATTATTTTTGTACTACTTGTTACTTGTTTTGTTAGCCGTCCTCTGTCATGAGGACATCAGGCCATCATTGACTGATGTCAGTTGACATATACACTGCTTTTGAACAGAGAGAAACCAACATATTCTGTGCTATAACGTTTTGTACATGTATCTTTTGCATTGTCGGTATAATGCATACTTATTTATTTAATTATTATTATTATTAATTTTTTTTTAATTGTTTAATTTTTTTAATTATTTAATTAACCTGTAACCCAAGGCGGGACCCTTGCAGGTACTCTCCTCCCGACACTGAAATATATATTTTCCTGACGAAAACAATAGTCACGCACAAATTCTATTATGTTCGTTTAAATTAAGATACATAAAATACAATTATTGCAGATCATTCAGTCTACCTGTTGCTACACCGACATGCTGTTCTTCCATGACGTCATCACAACCGGGACATAGCCCTATCTTCCAACTATAGCTGATGATCTGAGTTCCACGATCGACAAATCCACCCCAATTAACGAATATAGTTGAGATATCCTGTTGGATATCTTGGTCTTCAGGTGGTGATTTCAACGGACCATCATACACAAAGCCTGCAGATGGTGGTGACGTGTCAACAATTATGGCTCCACTACATGCCATTGAAGATAACCCAGCTCCATTGTATGCCTAAAATTAATTATCCAATCTATAGTCATCAGTTTTAAGTTTTTGATATTTATACGAAAAAATAATTTTTTAATATAGCAATTATACACAATCAATATACAGGTACCTGTAATAGACCGAATTAGCGATATCGACGCTGTTCAGCTATAGTGGGTATTCCAACCAAAACAAAACGCACGAAGATAGGCGATTTACACAGTAATTTAAGAAAATAGCCTTTACTAAAACGTCTCATACACGCTTTGTGTGTAAAGTTGATCGTGATCTAAATTTACAGAAACCATTGTTACATGTTTATGAATGTAACGTCATCTTTTCTCTACGATTGTGTATACCAAATTTGAAGTATAACGAAAATAAATCGCACTATTTTGGGAATAAAACCTACATTGGTTCGTGTCTGCCTGTGTTACAGCACGACGACGGCAGCCGTGTATTCACTCACAGTGAATCATTGCGTCGGTCGATGAATGTGCTAGTTGCAAAACTCATGAAATGTGTTGTACTTGCATATTTCAAGGAGAGCTAAATTATTATAACAGGTATTTGTCGCATATAATTTGTGAGTGTGGAGGTTGAGAGTTTACCTTTACAGTTATGTAATAATGATGTCCCTCTTGCAAATTCAAAGGGTAGTTTTCGTTGGTAATTGCGCCCTCTGACGATGTGAAGGTGTTTGGATAAATGTCTGCCCAGTAGGGTTTTGAACCAATGCTCCATTCATATGTTGAAATACCACTTTCGTGATCAATAAAGACACCATCCCAACTAGAAAAAAAATTATAAAGTTAGCTATTAATCAGAAATATTATTTAGACATATACAGACACATCCATCATTATTATATTCTTTTTATTTCGGAACATTGTACAATACAAGAAAATTAAAACATTTAATTAAACTGTACCATTTATTATTTGATTTGATTATGAAAAAATGAATAAATATTAATTTATTTTTTAACATACTTTTTACACTAACCAACGTCTTCTGAATAATTCCTCATTCCTGACATAAAATCATATTCATTGAAGTAATTTTTTACATTAATGTACATCGGATATATAATATATACTGCACACTGGCGTTGCAAGATCTAGCTTGAAGAATGTAAAATAACAGTGTTACCTTGCTTCGACAGAGGAGGTGGAGTAAAAAACACCATCATCAACTCGAATACTATTATAACTAAGCGTAGGTGGCGTGCTATCAACAGTTATTCCTTGAGATGTTGATAATGATGTTAGCCCAACAAAATCAGTTGCTGAAAGAAATGACAAAAAAAAAGTGGGTAATATTTTTTTAATGCAGGTTTTTTTTTATTTGTAACGTACCACAACTTCCAGCTACCCTGACATTATGTTATTGTTTCCTTAAATAGGCCTAGACTTTATTTTAATAATTTACATATTTGTTAACGAGATTTGCTTCTTTATGATATTGGAGTGTGTTATTGTTAAGGTAATACAGTCACCTTTTTACCTTAAAGTGTATAGTGCATATTATTACATGAATCCTACATAGTTACTGAAGACCTGTATTGAAAATAGTTAAAATGTGTAGATAGAAATACCTTTAACTGTAACAAAATAGGTTTGTCCATTATGGAGATTCATATTATGAACAAGAACATGATTGGTGATGCCAACGTCTACAAAGTCGATGACGTCAATTCCCCCCGGATATGTGCCTGTATCAAAACATAAGAGGATTGTTCTAAATGTTTCAAAGGATGAACAAAGGCAGTTCAACACATGAACAAAGAAGACATGGAAGGTAGTACTATTGCAAAATAATGCAGTAAGCTTAATAATTTTAGAATGAATTAAAAGAAGAATAAATGTACCATTATTTTTTTTTAAATTCCATTGATTAAATTTATCTAAAGTGATTACTCAGTTACTTAATTATTAGTGTGTAGTATTGCCTACCAACAGCGTATTGATACGATTTTATCCCAGAATGGTGTGGTGCTGTTCCATGTTCTTCCACGTCAACAAAAGAGTCCCAATTAATGCTCAATTCTGTCGTTGAATGCTAACAATTGAAAAATAATATTTAAAGAGTATGTACCTTATGTCAATACAACAATATAAATACTATGCCAAACAATGTCGTTGACAATTTTAATAGAGTAGATAAATTATTTAAGGAAAAATATTTTACAAGGAAAATTCACTAATCACAACGCAATTTAATTAAACCTGATGATCTTGGTTTTTTTGGGCCACGTATGAGTCATTTTTGGTAATTCCAAATGAATAACAAACTTATTTCGAGTCATAAAGTGGAATAATACTCATCTATGCTGTGCAGGTAGTGCGAATATTAACTGAAAAGTAACGTACTCCACAGGACCGCCGACGAATAGCGGTAATCCGTTTCCCAAGAAAATTATGCCGAATATAAAAAAAGTACATGTTAAATCATTTCCTATAGAAGTAATGGTAATTTACCCTCCACCCCATCATTATTCCTAATGCATTAATTACCAATGTTTTTACCTGATATATATCTCCACGTTGCCATCCCAGCCAAACATCCCCTCGAGATGGAGGTGTGTGATCAATCACAACGCCATCACTACATGATGATAACGCCGGTAAAACGTCAGTCCACTCCTCGTAATGTTTGGTCGTCTCATCGGCATGTATACAAATGAAGTATTTGGAACCGTGCTTTAAATTTAACTTTTCTACGTTGATGTACTCATTGTCTGTAAATTTAGAATCATTATTTACTTTCTGCAAACATTATTGGTGGAGAATGCATAAATAAATATATAATGTTTGTGATAAAAAAAAAAAAGTAAAAACTGGAATTTAATCGAAATCATTAATTACTCATACGGTAAATATACAAGAGGAGAGCTATTATTTTGTGCCCACCAATATGTATATGCATTCCTGCATCTTTGGATCTCACAAGAATGGGTCTGGAGAGGATAAAATTAATAAATTATAAACTTTTAATAAGACAAAAAAAATATATAAAAATATCAATTGCTGCAGAACTGCAATATCTAAGTTACAAAACAATTGATTAAAGGGAACTGTATTACGAGCATGTTAATTGAAAAAAACTTCTCCCACCTCAATTTAATAACTTTAAATAGACCAATCAATAAACTTATCAGCTTAACATAAACAGCTTATCTTGAAATGCATTCATTTTTTAACCGAACTGATATAAATGTTATTCCTAATGATAAAACAAAAACACTTTTTGACGGATGTAATGTTACTTAAAACTAATAATTTTTTACCTGTTTCACCACAGGTAATTTTGTTAGGATGGGAACAAGGCTTGTCTATACCAACAGGATTAAAGTTTGGTGTGTACTCTGATGGTGATACGCCAATTACAGACCACTCATAGCTAAAATAACGAAGTGTCGGCCAAACTGCATGTAAAGATGACTTTTGCTGACTGTAATCAACGTCACCTTTGTTCCAGTTCTGATTCTCCTCAAGTTTCACATGAGCTAAGATCATTAAATATTTAAAAAAAATATTCTCATAAAACCTTATTTACAAGAAACCTTATAAAAGTGAATATTTGTAATAATTGTGGTTTAGTCGTGTGCATCAATGTACTGCTTGCTTTATTGAAATGTAACGTAGACATGTTGTTGATATAAACGCAAGAAATTAATAAAAAACCAACAGGTTTAGTGGAAACAACTACAGTATAAAAACGCAAAATCAACCAAATACAAACATCGGCTGATGTGTTTCCCGAGTTCACATCGACA
>NW_022753493.1:9797-12877 GCF_011630105.1 Anneissia japonica
CCACACACACACACACACCTACATACATACATCGCTATAGTATTTTAATTTGTCCACACATTCAATATCTGAATCTAAGACAACCTAAAAGTTGCCTTAGATGTGGATAGATGTAATACAGTAGTAGCGTATAGTAGATAGATACTAAATACAATGTTTATGAACTTTACGCATATTTACATTTTGAGAATAATAAACGCACAAAACCATCTAATGGGAGCATAAACACACAAAAACCACCCAACGTAAGCTAACGAGATCATGAACTCACAATAAACATCTAACGAGAGCTTGAATGAATGAAACCATCTAACGAGAGCATCAACAACAAAAAAGCAAAAGCAAAAGAAAATGGATTTCTTACCATCGATCTCTTTCTCCATCGTCCATATTACGTGTGTTACAAGTGACGTCATATTGCTGGCAATGTGCCAATGTGAACTGTAACTTGTCGGACTGCTTTGGAAATCCACATCATGAATGCATGATCCTATCGAAAAAGGCATAATAATTACATTATTGGGAATTGTTTCCTATTACCACTGTTGAGGCAGAAATAATTTTTAAAAAAATTATATTTCTGAATAAAAAGCCGACCAACCGTCGGTCCTTTTAAAGCGATGAATGTCATTTAGAAATCTATAAATTTTCTGTTCCTTTTTTTAGACCACTCGTTAGAGCTAGTACCGGTAATCTTATGCCATCGTGTTTGGGGACAAAACATTTGTTGCTATCGGAAGCTTCAGTTCTCAGTATATTTGTCTGTAATCAGTGATATATTGAGGAGAAAGCTTGGGAAATTAAAAGTATGAATGTTTTTGGGGAAAACTGATGAGGAAATTTGTGAAATGTATGTTTTTAGAATACCCAACATCTTGAACATAGGCCGATTTACATGGGAAATCGTGTTGTTAAATTAGTCTGGAAAACTCTCACTCGGTGTGGATTTACCTTCACTCTACAACGATTGGAGCCACAGAATTTATACCCATAATCCTTGTCAGAAGTGTTTGCTTTTTATCTGCATGGCCTTGTCCATAAATTTTTAATTACCATTACCAGTAGCACACAAAATAATTATTTCAAATAATTTGTCAGCTTACCTTTGATGAATTTGAAGTTGATAATTTCAAAAAGCTGAGTACAGTACTTAAATTTCAATTTAAAAATCTAAGTACTGTACACATGGTACAGTCAGAAGGAGCAAACAATGGTAGGGGAGAAACGCAAACTACTCATTCAGAGGTTCAAACACATGTTTTTAAACTGCGCAGGTCACTAAGCACCTCCCTGTTGTTTCTCACTCACGACATGTATCTTAGTATGAAGGACCTTATAAATCTGCTGTAATTTCTAAAATCCGGACTAAAATCTACCTTCATAAATTAGAGGTACAGCTAGTGCTAAAACGGCAGACCAACTCTTACTTATGTCATGTGGCATTACCACGAACTCTCGTACCATGGACACTCACTCGGCCTAATTTTACTCGGGGAGGCAAGCGAAACATGGTCAGATTAGTGATGCGTTTCGCGTGACACTACACGATTTTAATCTCCAGAAACTATATGTTGTGTTTATGATGCAAATACAATGGCGTGAGAGGCAAATCCAGGAGGACAATTTATCATTTCCCATCGAATTAAATACGATGCTTGTTTAATTTAGATACTATTCTGTGAACTTAAATGTGTTGATTGTGTTAACTAGATGTTTACTCTTGGGCAGGATTCAACTCGCAACAGCGCGATGTTCCGGTCTTGATATAGGCAATAGGCTTATGCATACGAGCGAGCAGATACGACTATCACCTGCACGATGTAGTTTCTTTAACATTAGATAGTTCAACATTCTGGTACAACAAATTTGTTATAAAGTTTAGACATTACGATTAAATAAATATCGTGAGCTTTCTTACGGCCTGCTGTAATGCTAGCAAGTACAGAGAATGACTGAACCATGTCCCAAAGACATAAAAGCAGATATTCGATTTTTCGGTGCATCACATCTGTCAAAAATACAAATCTTATTTAAGCGGAGTGGATTACTGCATCATTCATGCTCTCCTTTATTTAATTTGAACTAAAATAATAGTCGATGATAAAGGCATGTCTTACCATTAGTAGAACATGGCTCCCCATCTGCAACCGTTGTCCCGTAAATCATCGCTTCTTTTGGGAGAATAGCAACACCGTCTGAACTTACACTGACACTTCCGGCCAAAGATAAGGCAATAACAGTCGTGTAGTACACCTACAAATAAGAATAAACAGAAGAATGTTGTTGTTCATTTTCCTAATGTAGAGCCTGAAGAAATATGTTGGAGATAAATTGCATGACAGACATATAATGTTTTCGTCGTTAATTGAAAAAATATAATGAAAACAATAAAACCAAGTCATACTTTAAAGTCTGAAAGATCTAAATTCCTTATTTCAACGAAGTCGTCAGAACCAACATCGACCAGGCCTTTAGTGACGTCACTATTTCCGGGGGTTGATCCTACAGCAACCTGGTAACTAACTTCATCATGGACGTTTTGAAAACCATACCAATATACTGCTATGGCATCCTTTTCACTTTGGCAGTCAATGTCAACATAATTCTATAAAAAGACAAAATAATAGCAGAAAATATCAATGATAATAACAATAACATCTTTTAAGAAATATTTAAATAATAATAACAATATTAATGATAATAAGTATACTATTGAAAGGTCCACTGATTAATCTCAGATAAGAAAGTATAATACATACTCCAAGTATTGAAATACACGCCATCGTGTTGGGATTCAATATTTCGACATTAATTATGTCATCATCAGGAATGAAAAAATTATCCATATTAGAAAATATTAAACCTAATTTATTACTTACATTACAGACGACATTATCATTTTCAAGTATACCCTGTAATCCTAAAACATATTGGAATGCCTCACAGTTTTTAACATGATCAAATATAACACTATCAGATCGTGAAGAATGTTCTTTAAGTCTAGTTATTAAGCACCTATCTGCCTTACCGATATAATCACTGTTGCAGCCTGGACATTTAAAATGATAGACAACAGAACT
>NW_022753493.1:12979-17177 GCF_011630105.1 Anneissia japonica
AAATCTTTATGTAATTTAGGTAGTCCATGGGCTCTAGCAGGCATGGTTGATACTGGACGAATTTCTTTGTATTCAGTTTCAGTTAGTTCATTTCTATTAAATAGTGTCCGGAGGTAGGCTTGTAAGGAATTAAGCTGCGTGGTTAATGAACAGTTAGATAGTTTCTTAAACTTAGTTGAATCAGAGAACAAGTTCGTCATAGATGTGATATAATAAGTTATTTTCATTCCTGATGATGACATAATTAATGTCGAAATATTGAATCCCAACACGATGGCGTGTATTTCAATACTTGGAGTATGTATTATACTTTCTTAAGTATACTATTATAACTATAATAAAAGGCTTAGTAATATAATCAAGAATAATAATATAAATAGCCATTACAATTATTATTAAAAATTAGAATTGTAAATCTTATATCAATATTCCTAATATAATAAATAATAATTTAATAATGCCTAATATCGCCATATTTCGTTGTTGTCTATTGTTATTTCTTTTGTAGTATTGACATAACGGCAACAATAGCATTTCATTATCATTACAATTATTATTAAGAATTAAACTTGTATTATCATTACTATGATTATCGTAATTTTTATTTATTATTATTATTGTTATTGTTATTATCACTACCGCTTTTAATATTTACTATTAGTGCTATTTCTTTAACAATAATACTAAGAGAACTAACATAGATAGAAATATCATTATTATTATTATTATTCAATTGATTTGTTACTGTGGTTGATATTATGTTTAGTATGAAATTTATTAATTGTCAACCTTTGGTGGTGTCGGTCTAGATTGCCTAACAGAAACATCAAAAACAACTCCAAGCGTTGGAAGAGCATTAGTATGATAGTACGGCTCCGAGACACCAATGGTAGTCAGACCAGCGACGTTAATTGCTTTGATTGACACGAAGTAAGCATGATTGACGTGAAGCTCCCAATCCAATCGGTATAGCCATATAGCTGTACACAGTTTTGAAGTATTTGATATTGTTGTGCACGGAGCGGTCTCGTTGATTGGCTCGAATGGTAAAAGTTCAGTTGTCCCTGGTGAATGCCCTTTTATAAAATGAAGATTATTAATGTATGAATAAAAAATTCTTAATGTATGAATACAGATTATTATGTATGAATAAAGATTATTAATGTATGAATAAAGATTATTAATGTATGAATAAAGATTATTAATGTATGAATAAAGATTATTAATGTATGAACAAAGATTATTAATGTATGAATTATTTAATAATGAATCTGTGCCTGGGACAACTATACAAGTTGTATAGTTGTCTCAGACCTGTGCAGACCGTGTAGCAATAAGTGGACTACTGGCATGTTTTAAAGTTTTACTGGTGCCTTTAGTTTGCTGAATGGAGTACCTTTAGACGTGTGACGTGTTCAGACACCCTTTGTGTTACTTAGATACGCTGGCGTTAAGTTCCTAGAGATTGAACGTACCATTAGGTGCTTATGATATACGTTCAGCTGATTCATTTTCATCAGTTAATATTGTTGATTCTTTCTTTCGCACAATTCATTATTACTTACCAACTGCGACGTAGTAAGTAAGAGGTTCGTCGTCCTCGTCGTCAATAAAACAGTCAGCGTTCCATTCTGCTAACAAATATTCCTCGTCAAGTCTGACGTATATATCACCCGTAAAGGAAGGTGGAGTCACATCAACAATAATTGGACCAATCATCTATCAAGGAGACAATACCGCACATGTGCTTCATCAATACAAGATGTAGAAAAATGTTTATTCTCTGTGTAATTTATAGCATTACATTGATTATATTTTATTATATTAAGCTTTAGTACTTTTAAGTCCATTATATTTGGTATGCAACCTTTCTTTTTAAGCCTATTAAATTAGGATCAGTATACAAGCAGACACATAAAATGATATTTTTGGTTCGGAATATGATTAAATAAATTAGATAAACCACTTTAATAAAATACTTCAATATGTACCAAGTTGTACATAAAATACTTCTTACGATTGTTGTAAACATCTTTGCTCGGTTGATTGCCTTGATTATAATGAAGAACTCTACACCTTCACCAAGATGAGGATGGTAGGTTTTTAATATTGGGTGTCCACCTGTTGATTTAAACGGCACCAAATCTGGCCCAGTAATTGACGGTGTACTTGACAACCCCACCATGTAATCAAATATCTCGCTTTCATTATCTACTCCAGTCCAGATGGCAGATAACTAAAATATTAACAAATATGACATAAGCTTGCATTATTCATAACCTCAGTCGTAGAGTAGTAGTTCTATATTGCTGTTTTTGGCAAATTTGTAAAGTTATTGGATTTGTTGTCTTCTTAACAGAAGATAATAATTAGGCATACTTTGAGAGCAGGTTTTTAAAACTTCTGTATATTTTTTACTTTCCCCATGCAATGAATATTATTCATATTTTTTTATACGTTTCAAACTTATGTTATAAATAGAACTAAATAAATATAAATTTGATATCAACGTGTAGAGGTTAAGGAATGATTAAACTTACATATCTATCCTCTCTCAAATATGAATAAGTTGATAATGGCTTGTTTTGCAAACACTCTAGATCACTGATTGAGTTAATTGTTCCATTTGAAAACACAGCTGGAATCAATGATAAATTTTCTTCATCCAGTGCCCTTGACAAAGAACTATGAAAAAAACAAACATAAAACACCTTTTAATATGCCAACTGGTTGTGTTTATTTAGAAAAAAAATAGAAAGGTCAAAGTAAAATATTTTTGACAAGGTTATGATTCAATGTTTTTCGCTGAGCCGCCTTCTCTTACTATGTGTCTGTTACTTAAAAATGTATATTTCATTCAGTATTCTACGTTATGCGACTGGTAAACTTACATGCATGTGTCTGACGGGTTTTGGACAACCGATTTTTTCAGGTCTTGGTTGATGTACCAAACCGTAGAATTATCTACATTGCGGACGAGACCGGGCCTAATGTACAAGTTCTCAACAAATACGTCATATATAGTAGGAGATGAATTATCAATTGTCACACCATCAGAGCAAACGGGATTAGATGGGTCAACAGCGTTATTAAAGGCAATAACTGTGCAGTAGTACTTTCCTGTTGAAGGCGCAGTCCAAGTTGAGAATGTTGATGTGGTCTTTAAAGTTGTCTAACAATGTAAAAGGGTTAAAGTAACTTATGAATATTTTCATTTATTTATAGAAGCACTTTCAAAAGAAAAACACATATTAAGTGCAAACAACCAGTAAAATGAAAGAAAAATGAGACAGATAACATGTTGACATAAGCAGTATTATAGCTCATTTGGCTAAACTGCTGGTAGCCACTCTGTGTGTGCTAAATCTTTGATTGAATAAAAAAATATTATTTAGAATGTTCATTTGTACAAAATTAAAATATCTTAAATTTAGAAAAAAAAAATTAACTTTCTTAAAATTGGAAAAAAAAAATTGAATACCAAGACGCAATTCAATCTCACGACCTTAAGTTTTTTAGAACACGTCCTTAACCAACCGCACCATCCATGCGGCGCGCCCTATTAGTGGTAATGGCAGTAACGTACAATCCTTGCTGAAACCCCTGTTTAGTTTTGTAGGTGTAAGGGAAATCCGGGGTCCAACTTATAAAAAGGGCAATGAACGTTTGTTGGAAATCACCTCTAGTTTGTGTACAAAATTTCATGCACATCCGTTCAATACTGGCGACGATTGACGATTTTATAGTTCTGGTAACAAGAACAAGAAGTGGAGCTCTAGGTCAACAGCGCCTTGCATGGACGCAAACATTAGATGAAAATGTAAAGTTCGATGTACATAATCAAAATGCCCAAGAAAGAAAAATTGAAAAATATATGATTTTTGAAGTTTGTGTCTCTTCGTGGTGCCAGTGACACTAGTGAATAAAATAAAGCAAAAAACGTTCGAGGTAAGTATTATTGTAACAAGAATATCATGACATGTTTTCTGTCTTATACTCACTACATTTACGTTGTAAAAATCGTCAATAGATAAACATCGGTCACTGAAACCATATTTATAGTACTTTATTCCACTTTCCTTGTCGAAGAATCCAGACCAATGTGCAGCGACTTGTAACTCCTGTTGAAAGTCGATTTCATTCTCTCCCGGTGAACCATCGTAAACCGCCCCGTCATGCGGGGGAGACGTGTCCACAG
>NW_022753493.1:18391-26402 GCF_011630105.1 Anneissia japonica
GGATTAAAAATGTCTGCAAGTAAATCAAACAAGTAAAACGTGCAAACCATAATACAATAATTACTAAGTGATCGACATGTCGTGATGTTGAACAGTATAAAATGAATTGAAGGTTCGTGTGTACAGCACCGTAACCTACACGACTCTCAATTTGATACAACAATTTTAGTTCGGACGACTAATAATTCTACGAGCATACACAGAGGAGGTGCTATGATTAACAATACCTTTCTTGTTAGGTTTGCAATCAACATTGCCTGGTTTGTCACCGTTATCTTGACATAAATTTCTTGGTCGTGTTTGACGTCACTGATGTTCATCCTACTCATGTCTGGTTTGAAGCTGTAGTTGATTCCATAACAGTCTCCTTTTGGAATACATATACAGTCTGGAGGAAGGCAAGACAGGGCATCCTAAAGGAAATTTAAAAAGGTGAACGTATGCGAAATTAAGTCATTAAATTAGTGTCAAAAGCAGGTCATCATGTACACTGTAATACCGGTACAGATTTTCAAATCACAAGAATACTTGTATTGTATGCTACTTCAAAGTTGCTCAATTTACATTTATTTTGAATGCACAGCCATCCTTTTGCTGTTAAATATCCTAAGCTTTAGGCCTAGGTGGTGATTTAATGCTAAGAAGTGTCCTCACATCTACAATAAACCGTGTCATAGTTCAAGCTGTGGTTATATCAGAAGTCATAACATTGTAAACTAACAATCTTTACTACAGTAATATATATATTGTATTAGTATTATTCGACCAGTTCTAGAATGTGCTGCTCCAGTGTGGGGGTACAGGGCTTACTAATTGTCAATCCAATCAGCTTGAACAGATCCAGCGCAGAACGCTTCGAATCATTGTCCCTGATATAAGCTATGATAGAGCACTGGACCTCGTTGATATCCCAAAGTTGGCAGACCAGCGCACCCGACTATGCAGACAATACTTCCAGAAAATAAAACACCAATCACACAGACTTCACTCACTTTTACCAACTGCCCCAACTCATAAGTACAACCTCAGGTCCACACAATTCCATCTCCCTAAATTTCGGACAGAACGGTCAAAAATGTTATTATTAATGCTGGTCTTTTCAGAAAATGGTAGATGGTTTCTGCACATTCGGGTGAACTGCTCCAACTGTGGCCGAAAAGATTCACTCTTTTTTTGTAATCTCATAATTTTCACAATAACTAGTATAATAATAATAATAATACTAATGATAATACTAACATAATAATAATAATAATAATAATAATAATAATAATAATAATAATAATAATAATAATAATAATAATGTTATTATTATTATTATTATTACTTTGATAATAATTATAAATAATAATTATGATAATATTCTCTCTTTTGCTTTTTGTGCAATTTTGTTTACCATCTCCGTTTTGATATTTTTAACTTTTAAGCCAATTTTTAAATTTCTTATGTATGTGCAATTCAACTGTTTTTAATTGCGAATAAAGTATATTGTATTCTGCCGTAATTTGGAAAAAGGCATTAACTCCACTTTTTGAGATTTTTGGATTTTTGTTTCTATGGCATCCTATAGATGTAATCTATCATGTGAATTGATCATATACCCCAAAAATGTCCAGAAATATGAAATAAATATTATATTTACGCATTAACTCCAATCCATGAATGCAGAATAATTTGGAAGAAGGCATTATCTCCACCAAACAATGAACAGATCATAATGAACCAATCACAGAAGACAATTACGCATAGTTAATTAGTCATGATAGCTTGTAAATGCACATAATGCCTAGCTTTACTTCGGTTTAACAAAAAATGGCATATTAAAAAATCTTCTACCACATGGACTAAATTTCGTGAAATATATAATTGACACCTGTCTCTTATACACATCTAGATGTGTATAAGAGACAGATATAATATATCATACATATTTCTCATTATGAAACCAAAAGAAAAAAGTCCTTACACCTATTTGAAAATCACTCTCCATTTTTCATCTCTGAGATTAATTTATCTCTAATAATATGTTTTTTAATTATATGTTTAGTATATTTGCCAAAAAAAATTTACTAGAATTCATTTCCAGTACAAAAGGCTAACGACAAACGCGTTTTGCTCAATAACTCAAAACTAGGATTTTGGAGTTAATGCCTTTTTCCAAATCATGGCAGTATTGTCTTGTCTTATAAAAACAGTCTTGTCTTATAAAAGCACCAATAGACCTCGGCCAACTTAACCAAACACTGTAATCGATCGTCAACGACCGTCAATTTCTAAAGCCATACAACAAGCAAAAAAATCATATACGTCATGTAAATTGTTAGTGTATAAGCATTGACCTTTAGCATAGGCATGCACACTTGGAACTACGAGGCGCCTAATTAAATGCGCTCCCAAACACTATATTGTGTAATACGAGTGAAAACGGATGGCGCATATAAGGCTTATGTAGCTTTTTTTTTTTATTGAAATGCGCTATTTTTATAATACCAATCAGGTCTGAAAGAATGATTTAAATAAATGTCTACATTTCTTACACTGACATGGTCTGCACTGAGGTGATCTGAGCCCAGACTTATTTTTGTTTCCTCGTGAACATCATACAGTTCCCAGTGAATTGTCTTGAGTCCGCTGTGTGCATCAAATGTTTGAAATTCAAACCTGAACCAAAAATTTTTTAAAATAATTGTGTCATATAAAAAGAACGATTCAAAACACAGCATGAAGTATGAGGTTTACTAAATTAGGCAACAAGTTCGTCGGTGTTATCAATTATGCTCATGATGTAATTTCATGCTAAATAAATAAATACATTTATATAATTATATTAGAAACACTATGTTATGGTACACGACATCATTCGACGAATATAGAACAATTTATTTTTGTTATAATTTGTTTTTCTGTGAAACAATAGGACAGAAACTTCACTTCTACATAAAGTAATTTTTAATTTTGATGGCATGGTGAAGATCAAAAGATAGTATAGTAAAAGAAAGAAAAATATTCCATTTCTGCTGCACATCTTCAAACTTACTCCATTTCAAGCAAATCTGCAGAACTGTGCACAGCAATGTTTCTTTCGCCATCTTTTACAAGCCACAGGTCCTGAATGATGGCGTCGCTAGAATCCACATGAACTTTGACTGAGTCAATTAGTGTGTTATTCATGACGTCGGTGCCTTGTACCCAAAATGTGATCGAATCACCGTCAATTCGTGGAATGTTATACGATTCAGATGTGGATAACCCAATATCATTCCACATCCCTTGGCTGCATGTCGCACATCCACTATGGTCCAATGAATATGTATCCTCGAACTTCACTACACCCAATTTATTCGGTATGGCATTTCGCCCTCTAGTACCATTCCACTGGTCATAAGCTGCATAAGAATATAAATATATTGATAAAATTCATAGAGACTCTCTTACTGTTTGCTTTATATTGCGATATATTAGATGATTATTATTATTATTATTATTCAATAATCTTCAAAAATTGAAAACAAAAAGATTGATTCTTCGTTGCCTAATGTACTTAATCAGCAGCATTTGTAATTTATAATTCTAAAACTCAAATAATAATGTTACCTGATGCTAGTTCAGTGCTGTGATAATCTCCAATCTCATTCAGAAGTTTATTGACGTCATGAAACTCATTGATGTAATGATTGGTCCAATCCACTTGCACGTTTGAATGCAGATCTGTCAACCATTCAAATCCAGTATCCGGGGAAGCAGACGTCACTTTGAGCGAAGTGTCTAATTTGAAGGTGACATTATTAATGTCGTCGAAAAGAATAAATCGCCGAGCAAGCTGCACGTTTCCAGCCACATCAAACACTTCTAATACTACTGAATACAAACCTATAGAGACATAATACTTACATTAATGAACAAAACAAATTTATCAATAAAGATAAATAATTAGACCTACATAAAAAATAATATACACTTTGCCATATGTTAATCTTTATTTATTTATTTGTTTATTTTTTTTTTAATTATTTGTGATGGTGGTAATGATGATGATGGGGTGGAGGAGCAGTTAAAAGACAGTATTCCTTTAAGCAAACCTATGATGATTTTGAAAATCAGATAAATACCCGGATGTGGTAGCAGCTGAGTGCCTCCATTGGTTTCACCAATTGCCACTGGATCACCAGTCAATACTTCCTCCAGTTTACCATCTGATTGTACAGACATTTTTCTAATTTCATACTTATACCTATTGATACCAGAATCAGGATCAGTCCATCCAGACGTACCAGTAGACCAGCTTACAGTAATGTTTCCCTGAAAACCGAAAAAAAAAAAAGCACATTGCTGTTTATGCATTGCTTTAAGCCGTTACTTTTATGTAAAGCGCATTGAACAAGAAATCTGAAAATATGCTATATAAATAAATATTATTATTATATTCATAACCATTTATTGTCAAACATTAAAAAAATGAAGTAAAACAAAATCACACAAACTAAGCTAAACTATCCTAACTAACAATGAGCTTTTTGATAAATATATTTGCAAATCATATTGTAATTTATTGTTTAAATTTTCTTAAAGGTTACAGGTAAGGTTAAAACGATCATCAATTCACATTTACTATCGAAGAGTAAACCAAGGAACATGATATTGTAATTTCAATCATATACATTTGTGGTAACGAAAGAAGATTTCGAACAGTTGAATCTAATTCCGTTGCAACTTGCACTTTACTTTTTTTAAGGCAATTGGAGCAATCTATTCTCCACACATTTCAAAATGATTGTCTATGCAAAATTATAGTGATGTTTATATGCCATTCAAACCTTCAAACAGTCATTAAAAAAATTAGGGCAAAATAGCTAAATAATTCTAGTTATTATTACAAAACTCAATGAATTTATATTATTTTGCAGAACTGAAAAAGAGAAAACAAAAATACATTAGTAAACAGGTTAGACCTAATTTGCAAACACACACTGTTAATTGTGTTAGTAAGAATGCTGTTGCCATTGTTATTGCAATTGTTACTATTGGTTTTGATGTTGTTTAGTGCTGTTGTAATTTGCATTTTGTCCAATCCACTGGATGAAATCGACATCTTCATTTCCCATGAAGCTGTGCAATTGATTCTGCAATAATAATATATCGGTAATTACTGTATTCATCTTAAAATTGTCTTTATCATCATCACCATAACAGTCGGTATTTTAAACAAAATATATGTTTTACGAGGAACGAAACTAATATACTATGTATGTTATTTCAAAACGTCGCTTTTCAAGTTTGAATAATAAATATGATAGCTTAAATAGATTCTTTGCCAATGTCGTTACCATTTTCAACCAAAAATACTAATATTAGAAATAGGGAAAAAAATAGTGTATACAATTTGAATAAAATTGCCGGCCGACTGACCGACTAATACCGATTTCTCAAATGTTTATCAACATCATTATATCATCAACATTATTGTAATGCTCATAACAAATCATTATCACTATCATCAACCTCATCATCATCATCATCATCATCATCATCATCATCATCATCATCATCATCATCATCATCACCATCTTATTCATGATTGCATTCATCATCTTCACCAGTCATTTATGTCATTAATATCATCATAATATAAGCATTATTATCCTAATAATAAACAAATTATTACCACCATCATTATCATCATCATTTTCACCACCATAATCTTTATCATCATCATCCTTACCTTAATTGGCATCAACACTATTATTATCATCATATCATCATTATCACTATATTCTTTGCAATCAATAATAACAATTTTAATGTCTTTACCTGTTTTGTAATATCATTTCCGCAATTAAAAATTTCAAGAGTGCATGACGTTGCGATAGAGCAGTGAACAGGGCGATCGAAATCAAATACGTAATTTCCGGTTCTCGTAAGTGTACGTCCAGTGTAATACCTCTTAGATGCCGAATTTGTGTCGCGGTCTTCAACAGTTACGTAACCACCGTTTTCAACCTCAACAACAACCCTGATTCTAAATTAATGACATTATAATGAAATTTTTGAAAATTAATGACCATACAACCGATAAAAGAGAGTTATGGAAGCGATCGGAGTACGCCATGTCTACCCAAGTTGAAACAGTGTAGCAGATGATGATGAAATTATTTGATTTATTGATTGGGCCTAATACCTCTCGTATAAATTAACCAGATATTTTATATTTTCTTTATAAAAATGTTATTACAGTCCAAGTCATAAAATGAATTATTTTTATTTGTCATCAATATCTTAACTATGCCAGTAGAGTATTTAAGTACAGCAATATGCATATTTAATTATTGGTCTTATACTAACAATTGACTATTTGCATTTATCTAAAAAAAATTAAAAGACCCGTTATCTGTGCTCGCGGGACACTCCAGAATAAAAAAACATGCTTTTCACCAATAAAATCTTTGTCTAATTTATTGTTGCAATGTAGTCACTAGCAACCCAATTGTAAAAAAAGTATTTTATCTGATATCTTGTACCATAGTTACGAATATCCCTTTGTACTTTAAGACATAATATAACATGAGATAAAATAAAATATTTAGGATTCAAAAAAATGTTTTACCAGTAGCAAACTTTTACCTGTCTCCAGTCGCAAAAGCCCATCCTGATAAATCAAGACCGTCGGTTCCAATACAGTGGTAAAGAGATTGTCGCGGGACGTTCTGATTTGCCAAATCACTACAAGCAAGTCTTGCTACTTCCTTGGTACTTGTACCAGCTATAAAATGTAGATATTAATGACATCACGATGTATTATTTTATTTTGTCAAAACACTATTCTTTTACAACAACATTGGCCATAAAAGATGATTCAAAATCAAGGACAAATAACACATGTTACAGAGGCCTAACACTATTTACAAATCAGGAATATATATTCATACAAATAATCATAATAAAAACCAAATTACAATATCATTATTAATGTAGGCAATTAAGAGATGATAATCATAAAAAACCAATATCAGTAATAATACACTTCGAGAGTGTACACCTCCCTCACATCATAATTTTCCACTGTATAAAATTCCCACGCATCTTATCAATATTTTAAAAATGAACCAGAAACTCTACAGGGATTTGAACAGTTTTAAAACTATTTAGTTCTGGGACGTTAGCACTTTAAATGATTCCCAAATTCAAATCCATATCTGGATCGTCACTAAACTTTCATTAGTTGTTCCTTTTAAATTGGTTAACTCTTACACAAAATTTGATGTAGATCAGTTGATCAGTTTTTGAGATTTCTTGTATGGGATGTGTCACTTTAAATGTCGTCATATCCAAGACTTACTCCAGATCGTCACCAAAATGTAATAATTTTTTGCTTTAAAAACATGACAAACCAATTCTAAAAAAAATATTCAGATTTAGTGATCAGTTTTTAAATATTTATGTCAGGGATTTTAGCATTTTAAATGACACCACTACCCCTAATTCACACCAGAATCTGGATCTTCACCAAATTTTAAGAAAAAGTCTTCCTTGTAACTTAGTTAACACTTCTAGAAAGTTTCATACAGAAGAGCAGATCAGTTTTTGAGATATCTAGTGTGGGATGCCTTCGTTTTGATGGTCCCCACATCCGAATGTAGGTAAGAATGGCCCCGGAAAAAATGGCCCCAGAAAAAATGGCCCCGGAAAAAATGGCCCCAGAAAAAATGGCCCCGGTAAAAATGGCCCCATATGACAGGTAGGTAAAAATGGCCCCAATGTTAATCTTCAAATATTTAAATACTGTATAAGCAAGAATTGAATCAAGAAATAAAAAATGGCCCTCAATTATAAAATTAAAGAAAAAAAAAATAAACAAATGTTGTAAAATACCTTGTAGCAAAAATTTTATTAATAAATCAACATAAAGAATATGCATATTTGAGAACTAAAATAAATTAGTTTTTAGCTCCTATGAGTAGCTCTGGGAGTAGGTCTAAGTATTTTTTAAAATTATTAATATTTTTAGATATTATTA
>NW_022753493.1:26441-46775 GCF_011630105.1 Anneissia japonica
TCACTGAGATAGCAATCTCCTCAAATACTGTCTCTTATACACATCTAGATGTGTATAAGAGACAGTTCCTTTTAAAAACTAAATTAGTTAAGATAAAAAAATGCATATAATGACTCAAGAAAATCAGTTTTAATTCAGAATTTGATTATTGGGGCCATTTTTACCTACCTGTCATATGGGGCCATTTTTACCGGAGCCATTTTTTCCGGGCCATTATTTCCGGGGCCATTTTTTCCGGGGCCATTTTTCCGGGGCCATTCTTACTGTACACCCCCACATCCACACCCAACTCCAGATCGTCACCAAAAAAGGAACGTCAGAAATCATTTGTGAAAATCCGACGGAGTTTGATAACAAACAAAGACACACAAAAAATATGAGCACTTTTCGAAGGTAATAATAATACTGTATCAACAATAGTTGCAATAAACAGCACCTGAAAACCATATACACGTAGTAATTACGTGTACACGTAAGCAATAGTTATTATGCAAGCGCTTGGTACCTTGCATTTAACTATAGCTTCACAACATGTTAAACAAATCAATGTACCTGATTATATATTCAGCATAATAATTAGCTACATATGATCCATATTACAGACTTACTAGAGCTTTACTAACCCTTTGTTAAACAAATCATGGTATTCAATTATATATTCAGAATAATAATTAGCTACATATAGTCTAGATTGGAGACTTACTATAGTTGGTCAAACTCATTGGCAAACAAATCAGTCTATCTATTTAATATTCAGCATAATAATTACCCTATATCTACATGAAAAGTATTTGGCTCATTTCTGTTGTGTTTTTTGTTAACTGATGATGGGTTGAAGATAATCCGAAACATGTCTTCCATTAAAAATGTTGTGTTATTTTTAAAATGCGTTGTATTTTTTGTCAACTTACGTCCATTTGGTTCTATTATCAAGGATTTCAGTTCAAGAAGATTGACAGTTTCTTTATTATGAAAATATGAAAAGATTACTCTTCGTTTGAACAAAGCCGAATGGGATTTTAATTTTTTACATAATATACCTTTATTATAGATAGTCGCTACTGTGATACCTCGAATCATCCCTAGTGCAAAGCTGGATATATAAGGCGGGAAAGCAACAGCCGGCTGGTAGTAATTACTCTTCCAGTCATTCTCGAAATTTGTCAAATTCGTGATACGAACATATGATGTGTGCCCATTATCCACACATTGTAACTCCAATGTGCCACCAGAAGTGTCATGAAGTTTTGTCAGACAATAGTTCATGATGGGTGTTTGACTTGATGTCACTGTTAAAAGGGTGTAATGAAAAAATACATAAGATTATGTTAACAAATCATTATTACAGTTATAGATATGAAAGTGGGTAAACATTTATAGGTCGGAATGCCCACCTCTTTTTAAGCGTTTAGCCAGACTGTGCAATGCTATGAAGGGATCGCCACTCCTTATAGTGACTCGGTTTATCTTAACAACATAATGTCAGTACCTATTTTTTACTTCTGGGTAGAGAGGAACACACGTAGATAAAAGTGTTCACCCAAAGACACAAGCAACCCGCACAGCGAAGACTTGATCCCCTGACCACCATATATTATATTTTTTATAATTAAAGACCAAGGCAGCTAAAGACCATGAAAACCTGTTTCTTTAGTTGGAGGTAGACATGTAGTTATTACGATTGTATACGTACATGTTCTGCAGTCAGTACCAGTAAATCCGGATGTACATGTGCAGCTGTTTTCGCCATCTGGACAAGTCCCAGGGTAGCAGATGGTACTGCTGGATCTCCAGGAGCAATTCTCTGCAACCCAATATAAACATTATGATAATAACTAAAAATAATAAAATAACAATAATAAAGTAATGGTACTATAATAATAATTATAACAATAATAATGATAATAATAATGATAATAATAATAACTGATGATAATTTAAAAAAAATTATTTATTTCATTAAAAAAACATTACATAATAGTTCATTTAATCTATGTTTAACACAATGAAACTACAGATATAGATCAACCTACGAATATAAAATTAGGTTTCAGGTTGTATTTGTTGTTACATTTTGATGTTAGTATTAAGTACAAAGTACATTGGCTTTTTAAAGAGCGCCAGTATGGGAATTTTTTTTTCTAATTACTTTACCATACCTTCACATATAGTAACTTTATTGAGATACGCTTGACCCAAAGCCGTTCCATAATCACCATTGCACGTCATACAATTTTGATTAGTTGCCGTTGTACAACTGACAAGATCACAGTTAGAGATAGCGGTGCACGCTGCGGATATTATAAGAATTTATCAAAATCAGTTATATAACATTACTGAAGTCACAGACAAGTGCAAATATAGTACAGTATTTTGAAGTTGACCATTTATCATCATTATTAAAATTATCTCCTTGATCATTATCTTTTAGTTTTTTATAAAACTATTATGATACATTTTTGAGTGCCAATTTCTAATTAATTAATCGAAGGCGTTTAGTTCAGTATACCTTCTGCGTATTCGATTAATTAATAATTCGAAGACGCAGAAGGTATACTAAGCGTTGAGTGAAAAAAGTAATTCGGTTGATTGTAGTTGAAAGCTAGTAGACTATATGGAATGAATGTGATGAGTTTTTTCTAGAGAGATGAGGCAGAAAAAGCGAAGTCCGTTGACCATGTTTTTATTTTGTGGTTTGAAAGAATGAGAAAGTTTTCTTTCCAGACGACGGGTGGTCACATAGATTTTTTAAGATGGTTTTTAAGATGATTTTTTTGAACATAACTACAAGTAGTTCAAAACGCTAAATAGAACATATAATTGCACTAAATTTCATTAGCTTAATAGTGTAATTACCAGTTTTTTAATATAAACATTCAAGTGGAATTTAGTAATATTTTAGTATGCACACATTTGCTATATGATTTGCTTGCTATATGTTTAAGACTAAATCACTGAAAGTGTCGCGTAGAGAAACCCGTGCAAAAACGGGATAGAAGTAGCAACTATAATTACTAATGTATGTAAAACAACATCGTGTTAGATTATATCATATTAAATATATACATACCTGGACAAGAGGTTTCTGATGCCAAAATAATGCTGACTTGCACATGATGAACACTTACATTTGCGAGGATTAAGAACAAACGTTAGAGACAGACAGTTGACAACGTTACAATCTGTAAATATAACATGAAAACATAAGAATGATGATGACAGTAAATTGTAAAAATTAATATGCTGTTTGAATATCTGTAATACAAAAAAAGTAATATAACATTAATGTTTATTATAAGATAAATGTCTGGTCTGGAAATACAGCGTTGAGTAAGTGTTTTTACGAGATAAAACTGACGACAATATAAGCTCAACCAGTTTTTAGATTCAGTTATCATATCATTACATACAGATATTTTATCTCTATTCTTGTTATTATAAAATACATAAAAAGCATGAAATATAACAAAATAACAATAGCAGGACTGCGGGTACACTCTCCAACTGTGACAGTCACTATCTGGGCCCCCCCCCCACCCCGACCACCGCTCATAGCCCAGTCTCAAATATGGTTGAGACTGGGCTGAGATGAAAAGCATCTGGAGTGTAGTGGTTAATGTACTCTAAATGGCCTGATATAGCACTGTTACTGTGTCTTAATTTGATTTTTTTAACTTTGTTAAATTTTAAGTAGATCAAATGATTTACTGCGAAACAAAGTAGGGGGAATTACCAGAAGTTTCAACACCTACCTCAGCATGCACCAAGGTTAGGAATGATTATAAAATAAGGATGTGCAAGTCTAGATTCCTGGGAATTGCACTCCCAAACGGTTTCCAGAGGGTCTTACTTTCTTTATATTATGAAAACTTTTAATGATCATTCTTTTGAAAGTTAGTGGTAGACTGATTTTTTGTGCAAACAGCAACGTATGTAACCCCTATGTCCTAGGAGGATGGGAATGTACTGGCACGATTCTGAGATTATCCTGGCCACATCATGTAGATTGGAATATGGTTTATTTAGATACATGATACATATTCATGAAATATCTATAAAACATCTCAGGAATACCATATAGAGCAGTTGAGCCACATCTTGAGGATTGGAATGTGGTTTATCTAGATACAGCAGATATTAATGAAATATCTAGATTAAAACATCCTAGGAATACCCAGAGAGCAGTTGACTATACACAATAACTCCTAGAAGTTAAAACCTCAGAAAATGGATCACCTACTAAGATATACAATGCTAACACAGCCTTAATTGCGCTAGAATAGATTGGCGATGTACACTCTCCTGCCTAGCTTTGTGTCAATGGTCAAGAACCGTCTGAATGTAGGACACAATAGAAAAAGATCCACTCAATATCAATAATGGTACCATTACCCGTTTAAACAAAATACTTTTTAGACTTTATTATATAGGCCTATATACAAACAATCGCCAATCTTTTCTATAGAATTGACCAATATAAATACTTTTTACGCAAACATTAAAGTCATATCTCATGGATGCTCTCCCCAGGGAGATGTTATTTATTTTATGTCATTTTCCCTTGTTCATTTTTTCATTCTGTACTATTTTTAAATTTTCACTTATTACTTTAACAAATGTTTGTAAGTGCAATTTTAATTTTGTACGGTTTTTAAATTCTTTGTTTTGGCCATTTTGAAAGTTGTTCTCAGCTTTTAATATTATTTTATATAATTGTCTACTATTTAAGACACAAGTGAAATTTGTTTTTTTCGTGTTTTTTTTAAACCCTAATGGAAGTAAGTATTTTACTTTTTTGCCATATCCATATAACCTTATTCTTACTGCACACTTGCTTTTGTTTTTGTTTTTTCTTGTTGCCTTGTATATATTTGACTCTGGTCAATAAATAAACTCAATCAAATTATATATTAGGCCTACCTTTTACCTTTCAAATATACGGTATTACTATACCTAGGAAGTAATTTAAGTTTCAATTGATATTTTTCATTAGTCATAAACATTGAAATTGATGTGGGTCCACATTTACTAATGTTTTAATGTCTCAAATTTATCATTTTTCAACGTGTTTTTCCTTGTTTAAAAGACATACCCTCTGACAGGGTCTGCATTTTGTCTGTCCTGGAAAATGTGTATGGCGTTATGAGCTCTACCGTATATCAACGTTTAATATTGCCTGTCGTTATATTACCATATACCATATTGCCATTATATTATGGTTATGGTATATTTTAAAAATGAATAAACTTGCACCAGAGGCAGTCATATTATGACTGTTCCCTGATTGTACACACTACATCGATGCTGTAATGACAGTTGCACACGAATAGGCCTATCATTTGAACACTACAAATCTAAAAGTGTACTGTAGACTCACATGATGTTTTGCATACGTATCCATCGTAAACATTATCACTGCATTCCTCGTCATTCCAACGATAATTACTTTTCCGCATTTCTGCACAGTTAGGGTCTTCAATTATGCGATCTAGATTTGGTTGACCAGAGTCCCAATTACTTAGAAAGATGAAAACAAACTTTATTCAAAATACCATCAAACAAGGAGAAACTGAACAAGTTGGAATACAATACTCACAAGAAAATATACGAAGTTTCAAAAATGTTTTTCATTAACAAATATTTTAAAACATTCACAAAATAACATTATATTGATCATGAGGTATTCCAAAGTATATGACTGCTACAACCACAAATTTTCATTATAATTACTTCCAAATAAAAATCCTACAATATTGTGTGCTATATAATTATTTTTTTTCCTTTCCTTAGATTAAAGATAACATAAGCATTCAGTGTAGGCAATATGTATCATAGAAGTAACAGTGCCGCCACATAAGAATCAATCTAGTGCATGCGCGGGGAAATGCAAGTACAAAGATATTGTTGCTGAATGTGAAAACAGAAGACGGAATGTGTCTGACTTCCAAATAAACGTGGAAAGCAGAGGCTTTTAAACACATTATTGATTAAGTCCCAAGTGGAAACGAAAATCAATGCTAAACAAGTATATGCCTCTAAAACAGCCATGAGAGCCAGCTACATTACCTGGCAATGCAGAAAGGAATTCCAACAGATTCAAAGTGAAAGGGACGGTTGAGCGGTCATAAAACATTTTTAACACGTCTGTCTGGTCCAACGTCCAGAGACCTCGGAGCATAGTATTCCAGACAGGTCAACAAGGGGTGGAAAGAAGAGGCTCCGGAGATGAGGTGATTTTCTAATGAATTATTGGTCAAAATTACTGATAAATTTTAACAAAGGCCTATGTCCACATTATCTACATTGTAATGCAGGGTGAAGGCCTGTCATACATTATGAACTTAGTCATAGGTTTTGCATAACAAAATCTAAATTGAAATTAAAAAATTGTCATGAAAGTTGAACTTAGAAATAAAAATAAAAGAACAACAAACGTATGTATTTTGTCTTTATCAGTTTTAAATTTGTCTAAATAGTATACTCTCACGTACACCTTTAACACTTGTTATTTATCTTGCATTGTTGACAGGCTGTGAAGTGGCTGATGGTATGTTTCAACCCTAGGTGCAAGCTTTTCATGGCATACAAATTCAGTACCATACTTGCACGAATCAGCGCCCCGTTTGAATAAGCGCCCCTTCTAATTTGAATAAGCGCCCCTCAATAATATCATAAGATCTTTTTAGCAAGTCAATAGTCCAATCAATCCAGAGACAGATTGTTGGCATACTTGGAACTGCAGAGTGGAATCACATTCTTCATAGGTCAATATCAAATTGAAGATATTTCTCTCCAGATGAGAACCATATGATCCCTGGACAGACAATATATTTCCAACTTTCTTATTCTTACATATTTGTATAGGTCTAGTCCTACTCTTTTTTTTTCTTTTTCCGACAATTTACACCTTTAGAACATTCTCATCTGAGTTTTCAAGAAAACCTGCAATGATCCTGCAATTCTGCTAATCTCAATCGGCCAATGGCCAACAAGCTAACCACCACCCACAACCACTAATTGCATCTGTTATTCTGGTGTTATGTAAATATTCACAGCATTCTTGTCATGAGCCATGTTCTCTGGACGATTATCTTTTATGACGATTAACGAATGGTTTTGCGGCGTAAAAGTGCCTCCTGAAGTTCCCATGGAACCCCTCGATTTTCATCTATTTGCGTAAGCGCCCCCTCAATTTCCACTCTGTTTTCATAAGCGCCCCGTTTGAATAAGCGCCCCTCAGAAAGGGCAAAAAATATTTTAAGCACCCGGTACCCGGGCGCTTATTTGCGCGAGTACGGTAATTAAATAACCCTTTACCTTGAACTCCCCTTCCCCCCACCCCATGACAAAAGGGCATAAATGACAATTTGTTATTTTGGAGATATTAATATTAATAATAATAATAATAATAATAATAATAATAATAATAATAGTGTATTTTTATATAGCACACATATCCATCTAATGTAAGATGCTCAGGGCGCTTGATATGTGGACTAGGAACTCGATCAATGACTTTCTTCGCCCCTAAGGGTCTCTTCGTGTCTGTGCTACCCGGTAACAGCAACTCTCGTCGTCCACCACAGTGGCTGTCTGTTCCAGTACACCGGGGTATCCCCCTACTCGTCTCGAAGGGTGTTCTGGGTTCTTTATAGTGCACACGAGCCATTGTATACACAGGGCACGGTTTACAATCCTTATCCGAGAAGACTTGTTCTACCACCAGAACCATAGGCGAGCGTGCCATTAGGCAAAACGTATAAACTTATGAAGCCCTAACATGTGTTTTAGTATTTGATTTCATGGTTAATGTATTAGAATAAACAAATAATGTCTCTTCCAGTGTAGCACACATTTTTTCTATAGATAATGATTTTTTGCGCTCAAAACGTCAGATATGCCATTTTGCCGTGGGTTTTCCGTTCAAGACATGTTGACAAACTTTGGCAAAAGGATATAAGTGCACAGTTTAGTGTTTTCAACACAATTTGAAGTCTGATTATCCAAAAAATAAAATTTAATATACAGTGTCATATGCTAGTCATGTATAAAATATTAAATTAATGTACAATAATACCAAAGTAACGCGTTAAATAAATAAAATGACAAAGGAATTTAGAACCCATGTATACCAAATATACAAACGAAAAAGAGAATTAACTATATGGTATGCTGTTATGTATCAAAGCCTTTTTGACTCATGGCACTAGATCGAGGACCCTATGGGTAGAGGCCCTTCGGGACCCCGGGGGTCCAGGGCCCTGCCGACCTTCGCACAAGATCGCATAGGCGTTACGACGCTGCGTGAAGGATACGCGCGTATGCGTATGTGAAGTAGAACTGTTGTTTAGTTAGAATGTGCAGGTGATTGTTTCTATGTGTACGTTGAACAATATATTGTTTTAACTTTCTAAGAAAATATATAAAATGTATTTATTCAGATGAAAAAGTAAATTGTTGTTTGCTTTGTGAGCACAGTTGACTATGCTAAGCTATAGTTGTCCCTTTTTTTATTTGCTATAAATAAACGTAGAAGTAGTGCCTTTTTGCCATGGTTATTTGCTGAACGTTGTGGTTGTGCCTCTTTGCCATGGATATTTGCTAAGTAAATGCTTCAGTTATCCCATTGTTTTTTATTGTTAAAATGTGAATTATTATTCTACCATAGTTAATTATTGTTACTAAACAGTTACTCTTTCCAATGGATTTATTTCCATGTATTGAACTGTATTTTCTTATTGTGAACTTTCACACTGCCACGCTGCAGATAAATTGTACAGTATTACTATGTAGGCTCCACGATGCTAAAGCTGTGCCTTGTGAGGAGCCTCCGCGTGAAATACATATTGAATGAAAAAAAAACTGTATTCTATTCAAAGTAAGGCATTGATAGCATAATTAACTAGACTTACCATGTTTGCCTAGCATTAACTAGAAATATGCTACCGTCAAAAATCATACTATTTATGTAGTTTCTTATTTACAAATTGTGAGTACACAAACAGTAGGAAGAATACAAAATAATAAAACTTTTTAGGCAACCATCATTGTAACCAGGAAAACTCGATTAATCGGTTGGCTGTTGAAAAATCGTCACACTTCAATGTATCACAGACTATCATTGCAGTTATTTCCCTTCTGCCTATGGAATTTAATGAAAATTGTGTAGTTATGCCCTTTTGCCATGCCCCTATCTAGCCCGGAGGACACTTTTTACAATTGTTTTTGTGTAACACGATTTTTTTTTATATCTTAAAGAAAATTAATTCTAATATAAAAATCTGACATTATTGACATAAAACTGGATTAGGTATAAAGCAATACTAAAACTGAACAAACCCAACTCGATACAGGTATTTATTGACCTATATGGCAGTATCTTATCTCAAACGGGTTAATATTAATTTAATCTGCATCTGCTTTTGTAACTTCCTAGGCCTACATAGTTATATATTGTTATTAGACTTCAATACAAAATGCATTAAGAAATTCATTTCGGCCCGGAATCCTGTATCATGCACTCATTACACTAGCATTATAGTTTAAGATAACCCCATTACTTTGACAATAAATAACTGGGTTGACGCTAGAAATACAATTTTAAAAACTGTATAATGTGTATAAGCGTACATACATCTACTTCTCCACAAAGATACCCACCCAACACCAACATTATTTCACTAATTTGCATGTGGCAAACACAAATTAGTTTGTCAATTTGTAAAGAAATTAGATTAAGAAAATACAATGACCATATGTTCCGGTTATTTTTTTTTCTTTTCTTTTGGTCGTTTAAAAGTTTATTCGTAATTAAATTTGTATAGACTTCAAAGTGATATCTTGATACACGTAATATCTTCATTTTATGTAATAAATTATAAATTAATGTAACATAACATATAACGTATTTATTACTTCAAAGTATGTACTCACCAATAATTTTGAGAGGAGCCGTCGGCCCAATGATAATCATCATCGTCATCTTCATATAGACCTATCCATGCATCACTAGTAATCAATGATCCAACAAAAGTCTTAAAAAATAAATTAAAGTTTCAGATATATTGTCCTTGTAAAAATCGGTAAAACCCTCAAAACTGAATTTAAAATTATGACTCTAGCTCATTAAGAATAATAAATTAAGTTATTAACCTTCAGTAAGATACGGGTAAAAACAATCTAGTTATGTGTAGGCCTAGATTACCTTACATTATATAATTTCATGTTTTTAATTTAAATAATAATACTTGTAATGAGATTTAATCATAATAACAATAAAAGTAATATCGTTATCTTTATCATTATAATTATTTTCTTTATTAATATTAATACTTATTATTATTACCATTATCATTATTATTGTTATTATTATCATTATTATTTTCATCGTTATTATTATTATTATTATTATTATTATTATTATTAGAATTTGCTCCAAGTCTAATTCTTTATCACATACTAAACCACTATTTTTTGCATTTAAAACTTTAAATATTTTTGACATTAATAGGCTTCAAACTGCCATATTTTTATATAGATACGCTAATAACTACCTCCCAGAATCATTTAACAATTACTTTAAGAAACATGGTGAATTACACAATTACCATACACGTACCTCTAATGATTACATTTTTTTCAAATGCCAGACAAAGTTTAGCCCTAATTTTGTTAATTTTAATTGACCTAAAGTGTGGAATTCTCTTGATCAAAATCTTAAAACGGCACCATCTGTTTTAAATTTTTAATCAAACTACAAAAAAAAAACATCTAATATCAAATTACGCTGCGTCTTAATAATTATATAAATAAGAAGAACGTTAAGTGAACAATTTGAAATGTGTAGCAACTACTGTTTTATTTTTTTATTTTTTTTCCTTATTTTAAAAGAATCGTGTATAATTGTTTAACTGTCTTTGTATTTTCCCCCCTTTGTTTTGTAAGAGGTGGGTCGAACTTAGAACCTTATTTGGTTTATCCGACTTTCCCCCCACACAATTCTGAACTGAACTATGTTCAGTATATGTTTTATTTGATATGTGTGGAAATAAATGAATAAATGAAATGAAATTATTATTATTATTATTATTATTATTATTATTATTATTATTATTATGTATTTATTTATCTATCTTACATTTAACAGAAACATACAGGATCGAATAATGATTTTTAATCTCTCTTAATGAGGTGTAGAGTTATTTTAATTGTGAGATAAACAATCCTGATTTGACACAGGATTTGAAATTGTTTTAATTGAGATTGGAAGGCAAGCGTGTTAACAGCCAAGCAATAGCTCCACTTAATGTTATTGGGTAAAATGAATAAATGTTTCTTGGTAATTACATTTTCTCCTGAAGAATGTATAGAAACTAAATCTACTCCTGATCCCTGTCCCCGACAATAACTTTTAGCTGGACCCCAGTGAACACGTGAGGTGAACTCTTTGTAGCAATAGGTTCCATATTCGCTCCAGCCAGCAGGACAGACAGCTAAACAATCTGAAAGGCAGTACAGTAAAATTTAACAGACACTATGGAACTATCTTGTAGCGGGAGCTTAGTGCTACTATTAGACAGGGCCCAGCCAAGGATAAACTGCCATTTTTTCCGGTATAAGTTTTCTCAGCGGTTAATTAAAAAAGGTTCCAGATGACAGATCGCTGTAAGAAAGTCTTTTACACAACAAATTTCTGGCAATCTTAATAAGGTAATTCTGTTGGCCATTTTTGCATTTTGGCGGCCATCTTGAATATGGAGTAAACTTTTAGGTGGCCTTAAATTTAATTTAAAATTAATTTAGGATTAACTAATTCATTGAAAAACGTTAACGGAACAAATATTAGGCAGAATTTGCCGAATTAAGTTAATTTTGAATTTTGGCGGCCATTTTGGATTTGAGGCCAATTCCCCCCCCCCCCCCAGCTTATTTCAAGTTGTATGGGGTCAGGATAATAAAACTGCTGAGAAATACAGTTTAAATAAAATTTAAGTATTAAAGTTGAGGGTTTTACCGATTTTTACAAGGACAATATATCTGAAACTTTAATTTATTTTTTAAGATACAGAACAAAATGGCAGTTTATCATTGGCTGGGCCCTGTCTATATAAAGTAAACAATGCTTGATAACACACGGTTTTAACTTTTTCAGTAGTATTTTCGTATCATTTATTTCATGCCATTTCATGGTATTTACAGTATAGACTTAAACATTGATGGCTACATAACAGATTAATGATGGTTTGCATGGAAAATGTCATATATGACTTATGACCTGCATGCCAAGCATAATCATAATAATTCATAATAACCATAATATAATAACAATAGTAATAATAATCATTATTAATATAAAATAAATATCTGATAATATTGACAATGACAATAATAACAGTGACCCTAATTAAAATAATTCATATTTTACTTAATAAAAATTATTGATGGTAGTGATTAAGTAGGTATGTGTGGGCTCGTTTCTTGATTTCACCAATTAAGTTGTGTTTTATATGATCAGATAAACTATTCCAAATTTTGCAGCCCCTGTCAGCTATACCATTTGTCCTACATTTATTATTTTCACAGGTATCTGGTAATTACATATATTTCTTGTTTCGTCCTCCATTTTTAGAAAAAAATTATCAAATGCAATTGGAAGCTGATTGTTTTCAGACTTAAATGTGAATTGTTATATATCGTTGATATTAAGTGAATTGTTTTGGTAGAATAAACCGTGTGTATGATGCAAGTAACCCACTTTAGATATAATTGTCATTGTGGTTTTTTTTTTTCTGAAGCATATGTATTTTTTGTAGTTCATTTGGGGAGTCCCCACTGTGACTGCGTAATTAATGTGTGACAAAACTAAAGCAATGTCTATTGTTAAAAGTACATTTTTGGGGATAAAATATTTCCATCTGCTTGATATTTTACTGTTACGTAGTCTAAGTGTGATATAATAGTTAACTGTTCATCTAGGAGGCAACCAAAAAATGTTACATAGTTCCGTTTTATTGTTAGTTTCAAACCACTATTTGTCTACTACTGAACATAAAATATTTAGTTTATTTTTTTGTTTTATTTAATTTATTTTATTTAAATTTAATACTTTGACATACATCTACTATGTCACACTAGAAATATAAGGGACCCAGTATGTGTCCCTGTGGGACTCCGTACTTATCCTCTTTATTTCAGATTCATATTTTCAACATTCACATACAGTTCTGTCTTCAATTAACTTTTTTTACGACTCTAAGACCATTCTTCTGATACCATAAGGGACACAGGATGTAATTTTTGAAGGAAATAATGGTTTTTAGGTTTCTATTTAAATTTTCTATAGCGTCTGAAACACAATAAGAAAAATTGAGGCTGAGGTAAATGTCACATGAAGTTGTATGTTCAGATAGAAAAAAACACAAAAAATCCTAACCGTTCCTTATTTACAGTAGCTGTGACTATGCAATACCCTATATAATAAAGTACGGTATTATACTGCTGTGCAATAATAATTTTGTATGTTTGAAAATTCTTTCGGTATTCAAGCTGACAAAAATTCAAAAGCTGTTATGTTTGATCTGAAAGTTTATTGTGTCCCAAGAAGTCGTTTGAACCTATCGAATAGAAATACAAAAATTGCTCAAAGTTTTTCATCGCGATAATATAGGTTAACGTAATTTTAACTATTTTCAATCCATTAAATCATGCATTCAGTACTTGAACTTCGACATCAAAAATTCAAATTCAAGTAATAATAATATTTATTTGAATTATACCATTTATATCGACGATACTCAAAGAAAAATACTTTTAAACATATTATTCCTCTCATAAAGAAAACCCGAAATAATGCGACTCTCATTCAATGCAATTCAATTCAATTCAATTCACTTTATTGCTTCATAAGCCATCGAGGGCTACTATCCGCTTTAACTATATATATATATAGGCCTACACATAAATACATTGAAAAGAAAAACATATAAAATAAAGCACATGCAACTGCTTAATAGAAAGGGCATTCCGGATGGAACCAATTTTTAATTCATCAGGGTCAAGATTAAGAGATGAAAGAATACGTAGAGAAAATGGAAGGAAAGATTTATGAAAACGAAACAATACAAAAAAAATCAAGCAATCAGCCGCTCTATTGTATTACATGGTATACCCATGGTTACTCTGGTCAAAAGTTATAACTACTGTATAAAACTCTCATGGATTAACTTCGTTATAATATACTTAACTTACACTAACTTAAAAGGCGAGTCCCACATAAGCCTCATAACAATGCAAATATCACTCCGCTATATACAAAATGCACCAGACTCTTAAAACACAGTACCCCAAATTAAGGTAAATCAATACGCAATTAAAATATACTTCTAATAATTACTAATTAACGTTTCTGTTCATGTACAATCAAAACAGGCATCACTTGCAAGATGATTCATCATATACCTAATACGATGCTACAATTCTAAGCATAACTATAGGCCTAATTCTAGTGATAGTTCGTAATTCCTAATATAAAATTTCAGCAAATCGCTCACAATAGCGACTATACCGTACTATATCAATCACAGTTTTGTGATCTTATTTAATCATTAATTATTGCTGTTCTACACCACCTCAGCACCACCATGTTTGGGGCTGAGCTGAGCAAATTTGAAGAATAGGACCCTCTAGAGATGCTCAAAAATTGCACTCTCAGATGGTAAAAATACCGTAATGGTTAATGGTTTTTAATTTATAGAGCGCAAAATACAAAAAGTCTCTAAGCGCTATCAGGCAAGTGTAAAGATGGAACGGAAACCAAAACCACAAAATAAAAAGTGAAAATTGAATACCATGCCAGCACCCAAACCGAAGTATGGGGATACGCCCTCATCGCTGGCTAGGGTTCAATCTAATTGAACTACAGTCAGCACCTGTTGAGTCTCGGCCATCTCGGATTCGGGCGCCTCCTATCCTAGTTAAAGCTATAAAAGCTAGCTGGCATGGAAATAGAAAAAAAATAAATTAAAGAGACGAGAATAAGTGGGTCTTAAGCGCCAATATCATAAGATTTTCTTTTTAGCAAGTCAATAATCCAATTAATCCCTTACTTTCCACTCGGTTTTCATAAGCGCCCCATTTAAATAAGCGCCCCATTTGAATAAGCGCCGCTCAGAAAGTGCAAAAAAAATATTTTAAGCGCCCGGGCGCTTATTTGCGCGAGTATAGTATTCTTTTTCAAAGCAGTGTTTTCGACAAAAAATTATTGACTTCCACTCGACGGGAGCTATGCTGGTAGCTATGCTCCCTCTCCCTCTCCCCTCATGGGCATCGCAAAGTTCAGAATCAAGGACTTATAGTCTATTCTATACTTTGAGTCGCAACTTAAAGCAAATTATGATTTTGGAACTTCTAGATGCCCGGAAATGGCACTCATCCAGACTTAGAACTTCGAATATTTTATCTCCATTTTAAAAAATATTTACAAATGCAGGGCCCACGGGGTCCTGGCCGACTGGGCAACCCACCCCACTGGATTAATATGCTGTCCTACAGTTGATGTCAGTCACATATTATGCTGTTTTGTATCAGCAATGTCCTTTAGGATCAGAGTTCTATAGAGGACCCCACTAGACAATATGGTACCCTAAGGATCAGTGGCCCTTTGAACAATTTTTAAGAATAGGCCCCTCTAGACGCTCGGAAATGGCACTCTCAGCCGATTCTCGACCTTCCTCCCGACGGCAGTTATGCTCCATCGTATGCTCCTTTACCCTTAGACACCCCTCCCCTCACGGGCATCGGAAAGGTCTGATCAAAGGACCTATAGTCTATGTTTTATACTGGGTAGTCGCAAAGCAAATTATCATTATGGCACCTGTTATAATTTGTGTAGTAGTAGGTGGAGTAGCCTGTTTACGACACATACAATACAGTAAATAAGAGAATGCTGACAAACGGATTGTATCTACAATAACGGACTAATGACTTGAAGAAGTAGTCTAAAAGTGTTTATTATACTGACTGGTACATCATATATACACATATATAAGTGTTAATAAATATTCATGTCATTTGTATATCATCATAATGTTGGAATGCAGGATAGATACTTAGTTCTTGTGTGTCTCTCTTAGCATCAATCAATAAACCACTAACTGTAACCACTAAACAATTGAAGAGTTTCTTCACCTTTATAACTGTTAGTTTCACTATTAAATCTAAGTAATGTATAACATATGTAAATAAGATAGGAATATCAGAGCATATCCTAACAGCACTTTTTGATGCCTAGAAATGGCACTCATTCAGACTTAAAATTTGAAAATTTTATCTCAATTTTTTAAAATTTTGACAAATGTAGGGTGGCCCTGGCCAGCTGGGCACCCCACCCCAATGGATTAATATAATATATCTCATACAGTCGCTGTCAGAGACACATTATGCTGTTATTTAACAAGGCATCTTGGATCAGGGTGGTATACAGAGTGAGGACCCTACTGACCATCATGGGTAGGGGCATCAAATGGGCCCCTAAGGGTCGGTAGGCTGCGGATATTCGCACTTACTCCATGCTGAGCCTAGATAGCTGTTCTATAGCTGGGTACTAGACATAGACATAGACATAGACGTAGACATCACTTTATTAATCCAAATCCTTGGAAATTACATCGCTCTTTCAATAAATTAAGCAGGAAAAGTAATTCATTGCAATAAATAATAACTATCTTACATATCTACTATTAAACAGGTAAATGCCCCTCGCAATGAATGAGTTAGAATAACGGTTCGTGTTAGCAGCCGGTACCCTCAGTCTACCGCTGCGTTGTATAACGCAACTAGCAATATTTGAATGTAACGGGTGACTTTTGTCAGACATCACGTTATCAAACTTGTTAACTAGTCGTTCTTCGTAGACTGAGTGCACCGATTGCAGGTCCGAACCGATAATCTTCCCAAACCTGTTAACAAACTTCTGTAATCTGTCCCTATCACCTTGTGAAATATTCCCACCCCAACAAACTAAGCAGTAACAAAGTAATCCGAGAATAATAGATTATAAAATGACAGCATTATCTCCTTCCTGACCTGAAAAGAATTACTACATTCCGGCTAAAAAAAACTGTCTTTAGGTCTCCCCTTTGGACCTTGTTTCACCCTGATTTATGCGTCTGGGATATAGGTTGTGTTCGTTGTCAATCAATAGTAGTAAAATAATCGAGCTCTCCATTCGCCCTCTGCTGGATCCGTCACTGAACTCATGGGCACACTTCCTTTTTTCCCTCTTTCTTTCTTCCCTTTAACTCTTCTCAATTTTTTTTATTTTTTCGGCGTGACTAAAGGGGAGGGGGGACACAGGCCCCGTGTGCTCTCTTATACACATCTAGTAATCGAGCCTGCTACGATAATTAGATATTTAACTTACAAACAAACAAAACTGTCAGACAGGTAACAAGAGAGGGTGCTCATTCCGTTCCCTTACGAAACAAAAGGTGTGTAAAAATAAGAACAAAATAAGAACATTTTGAGCCTGAAATCGGCAAAAAAATTATAAGACTGAGCCTGGGAAAAATTTCCTGGTTCTTATATAAAAAAAAAAGTACTTTATATATAATCATACTCACATGGAACAATATAAAGTAAAGAACAGCAGCACTTTTGAGACTAAAAATATAGAATTTATTCTCTAGCTTTCGTCCACACAGTGGACTTCATCAGGAGACTGTGATGTAGTCCATTGTGTGCACGAAAGCTAGAGAATAAATTCTATATTGTTATTCTCAAAAGTGCTGCTGTTCTTAACTTTATATTGTTCTATACTTTACAGACTAACGCGGCTATACTTTTTATTCATCATACTCACATGTTATCCCTAAAGTGTGTATAAGTACTACATGCACTGACAACATTTTGCTTATGCCTAGCATGGTAACAGCCGTTGGTTTCCTCAGTCGGCGTCATGTCATTTAGAAGTAATTATCTATAGGTCTACGCTTCATAACATACTATTTACGTTGTGATGTTATCAATTTTAATGTGGTATCTCGTGAAATAATTGGGTTGTTATTTGCACAGTCATAACAATGCCTACTACAACGTTTTAGTTTTAGAGGGTTTTGGTTTCTTCATCATATTTTCTCATTTGACTTTTTTAACGTTAGAATTTCTCCTGCACTCTTAGCTATATGTGATCAACATCTGATACCGGTAATTCTAAAAAATTACCTCTGTTCTTAGCAAATGTAGTATTAAATGTCAAACTTTTTAATGAAAACTTGAAAAAGCAAATAATTGTACATTCTGTAAAACACTAGTTATGTAGTCCTGGAAAAGAACGTTATTTTTAGGAACAACTTGCAAATGTTTCCGTGTCATGTGTTAATAGTAAGAATAGGCCTAGATAATAGATAGGCCTATACGTAGTTATTGAATTCTTATTTTTTACTTATTTAAATGGAAGTTAACGTATGTTTATCTATTTATTTAACTCTTAACGCACCAATTCATTGTGTGCTCTTTTAATAAAAGCGTATTTTTGCATGAATAAAACTATAAAATTAAAAACAGGATAAAAAATCAACAACCTCTAACATTTACAAATGAATTATTAATCAAATTTTATATTATTCCACGCAAGTACTATCACATATTAAATTAAAGAACTAATTGAGAATTAATAAATTATCATGTGTAACACAGGCCTAATTTATACATTACAGCTAATTTTCCATTAGAAAAAACATAAGATCAATCTCAAGAATATTTTGACATGCATTTTTTTTTAATAAAAAGCCCTTTTTATTAACACTTTTTCCGAAGTCGCACTGTGTCCTTACTGATAGAGAACATTTTATTTAAAGAGAAAAGAATTATGAAATAAATTTACATAATTAAAAGTAAAAAACTCAAATGAATCTGTTGATTTTTAAAAAGATGACAGAGAGGAGAGAAATTATGCTACCTGGCGCAGTTTGGGACATTTGCTATTTTGGTCAACGAAATACCATTCTGTCGAGAAAAAATAATAATAATTCTAGATTTTGTTATTTTGTTGACCAAAATAGCGAATGTCCCAAACGGCGCCCGGTATAAACAATACATAAGGTAAAAATAATTTTAAAAACGGATAGAAGCCTGTAAGTTTAAAACGATTCTTCTTTTTTCGCTATTGGGCAAGCTCGTACTATACTCATTGTTTTTTTAACTTCTTTACTTTTCTATTATTTTTTAAAGTCATTGTTTACTTTTTAAAATTATTTCTTTTAATTATAAAGTCCCCTGCGCGCAACCCTCCAACGATTCCGATCTGAAGCGATTTCAATCATCTCCTACACGTTACTAAGGTGGGAGTCGGCGAGAAATGAGCCAGGTATAAACAAGGCCACCCTTTGAAATAACTCTTTTCGAGATATCTCTCTTGTCTCTATGTTCAGCATAGATGATAGTATTATACTACTGATTAAACCCGGTCTCATAACTTTATAATTTTCCACACCACCTACAGTATCTTTGGTTATATTCATGGCACTTCCAAAGCTATTATGGCTTAAAATGAACATCCCTTGTCACGGAATTCCATATATTTGGCCTGTATTACTACTACTTTCAAGCCCAATAAAACTGCTTCTGTTATCAATCAGTCGGTTATGGACACAATCATTGTTGTCAATAAAGTAATTTGCTTGTAATTCTTATCTATATACCAATAACTTTTATTGACATCATCAATTTTCATGAATGCAACGTGTTATATAATTACTTGCTCTGACCTTTAAAGCTCTCCATCTGAATGAACCATCATATTTGCGTTCATTTTTCCCGATATACCTCCATTTCGCAGTCTTCGAACACCCTCTCAAAACATTCTTTCTGTCACCAAATACCAGTTTGATTTAATTGGTCTACGCGGTAGATGCGTATTTCTATGCTCCTCACTGTGTTGGATAAAGAGTCTATAAGACATACCGTACTGTGTCACAGAAAATGATTTTACGAGCTCTTATGTGATCGTTATTATTTCTGTATTTGTAAGGACAAGTAGGCGTATGTGTGTTATAAAATATATCTGAAATCATATTAAATCCATGATTATTTAAAGCGGTACTGGCGCCATGATTTTCCCGACGGGGATCCAATGTCTCGATGGGGAAGGGGGTTTCGATGTTCCCGATGAGAAGGACGATTTTCCAGCCAGGTGGGAGAATAACTGGGCGGCCCAGGTGCAGTACATGAGAACGCCTCAGAGGTCATAGGGACGAACGCCCCCGGAAAGTCCGACTTTTGGAATTGAAAGGATTATTTTATTGATTTTTTAGTCTAATATTTTGTAAAGATTTACAT
>NW_022753493.1:47616-65104 GCF_011630105.1 Anneissia japonica
GACTAATAATTGACGGCTGTACTCGCAACTAGTATCGGTTTGTCGATGCCACAGTAAAGATCAAAGGACTGTACGCACGCGCTATGTTCGAGAGCGGAGATGTGCGTCCTTTTGTTGAATTACCTTGCTGTACCCTGAATTTGTCACGCGCGCCTTCTCCTGGTGACGATAGCGATAGTATTTAAGGCCTATTTATCATGCTTTGATTCACCACGTAAATAATAATATTCCGGCCCCGAAACCTAGACTTATGTCCAGTGGGTGATAGTTTACTTGGGTCATTCCATGTCAATTAATGGGTTTAACCCGACCGTCTCCGATTTCGATTAAAATTGGTATACATGGGTTTGGAATCACACTTTCAAATTATAGCAAAATCGGATCAATATTTTAAAAGATACGGAACCTTAATATCTCAGCAGTGGGTTGACCGATATTTATGTAACTGGTATTTCTAAAAAGAGAATGAACTAAAGAATCTAAATCTGTCATTATTTTGAAAAATTGACCGTATCTAATGCCAATGACTTTTTGACCTCGAATTTGACCTTGTGGATCGCGCCACCGTGATTTAATTCATGTACATAGTGGCCCCGGGTGTTAGCTACAACTTATAAAAAAATTGGAGATAATATATTTAATATATTTTCTTATAAGCAAGTAATGTATATTCAAAGTTGCCGTCAATCAAAACCACAAAAATTACTTTTTGCGGGTACGTTTAAGTTGAAACGGTGTTGCAATGAACAGGAGCTGTAGGGGTGAAGTATGAAGCAAACAAGTTATTATAGGGTCTCGCTATAGTGGTAGAATCAGAACAGACCTGACCATCGATTTCAAAGGCTGAACATTGTGTTGTTTGTTTTTTTGATCTAACATAAGACTAAAACTGTTACATGTTACCCTGTTTATTAATGAGTTCATTTAAGTACATATTGCGGGAATAGATAGTTTGACGCATGCCAACAGAAAGAGACCAGTGATTAACATCAGCCCGAAACCGGTTATTTGAGTCTTCTACGTTGCCGGACCAGTTTATGTTGAAGTCACCCATTAGGATAACACCTTTGTACTGATCAATAGGTGGTTGAGCAGGACATCTTTGAGTAGTAAAGCGAAATTGTTGTCAGTTGGCGGTCTGTCCGCATAACCATCGGTCTTTACTGTTAATTTGAAATTGTGCCCATACGCACTCAATACCATTCATCTACGTGGCATTTTACTGAAGGATTAAGATCAGATTTCTCTGCAAGTAGAACGCCTCCACCACGTGAGGATCTGTCTTTTCGAAGAATGGCATATTTATTAGTCCAATACATCACTGCTCAACCAGGTTTCAGTTATTCCGATAACACTATCATCATATTTTTTTTAGTGAAGGCATCAAAATATGTGAGCTTGTTTACTTCTGGCATTAAAGCATACAACGTTTAACCCAGATGTGTTTCTTTGCAATGAGTTCAGAGATACAAGTTTTTTATTGCTTAGAAATGAGATATCGGTGGATAATTATTTCGAGTACTCAAATAATGACTCATTTAACTGGGGTACGGCACACTTGGAACAAGCACTACAATTTGCGGGTATATATCGAATGCAATTGTTTTGGTGATCTGGATCTGTAACAGTGGATGGCCTCGGATGAGAATGGACAAGCAATATCAACTTTGAATGAAGCTGAGGAGTTAGAACAATATGCAATCCTACCCTTGGAAAACTTTCGAACATGGCTAAAGTACAAATGGTTTCTAAATTTTAATTTAGAGGGAGGAAAAGAATTACCTAACTTAGTGGTTAAATTGGGAAACCAAAACAAAAATAACAGTAACAAAATGCATGGAAGAGATTAGGCAACCCATTAAAAAAAGTCCCAACAATAAATAAATAAAAATGAAGCAAAGGACACAATCACAAAGTGGCTAATGTCAGAATACGTAGGCTGTTCCAGGCAGAAATATTTAACCAAAAAAAACCAAAAAAAAAAACCAGCCAAACAGAGAACCTACTGTAAATAAAACAGCTTAAAAGGCCATTTTCCACTAGACGAATTTATTCGCGCGAATCGAAAATATTTACCTATATGCATGCGCAGTTTCATTTTCATCACGGGATTCTCAATTGCACATGCGTAAGGGTAAAACGCGTCATTAAGAACACATTTTAAGTACGCCCGAGGAAACGTCGGCACCTTTGTACCTACCGGGAACCCTGCGCTGCTACAAGCGCTACCCACTTATCTGTAACTACAACAGCAGAGCATAAATATTTAGGTGTAATCATCGATAATGAACTAAACTGGTTATTATAATTTTGAAAAAAATTAGGGGGGAGGAGGGGCTTGGCTGACTGCTGGGCCCGCCTCGTACCTTGAACTGCAATCTGTATGGTGAACGGGGTACCGAAAAGAGGTACCGAATTAATTGTACTGCGTTTTTTTTCCGCTTGGGGGTTAGACAAAGTCTACTATCATACCTATACCTTGCAAAGACGTGTCTTATCCGTATCTATTATAACAGCTAATATAGCAGTGATCATTGGCCGGCACGCTCGCCCGTGATTTTATTAGTATTTTAGTCCATATAGTCCGTATAATGGAAGTACGTGAACCTAATAACCTGGAAAAAGCACTTCATATCTGAGAAGAAAGAAACTGCATCAGTACGCTCCCAAATACAAATGGGAATCGAATCAAGGACCAACATTCTTATTGAATCCCCTGACAAAACACCATTAAGTACCCGCTGATATTTGGGGATTGAATTCAACGCTAGCCACTAAGGGCAAGCTTGATGGTATAGTGGGACACCAGGCTAGTCATCGGAGGTCGTGCACTGTAAAAAAATGTCTGTAATTTTACTTTTACCGTAATCTAATTTACTGTAAGAATAATGATCACTACCGTGTTATTGTATTTTAACGGTAATTTTTATATAGCAATATACGATAGATTGGTGTTTTGTTGTAAATTCCCAGTATCATATCGTTTTTCACATGTTAAAAAGGTGTCAGTGTATTTCTACGGAATTTTTATGTAAATGTACGGTGAACTCGCTAATTTAATCTGATTGGCGGTTAAACTACGTCGTCATATTACAGTTTTCCGTAATTTAACAGGTCGAAATCAACATTATGTTAATTAAAGTTGGAGCTCGAAATGTTCAGTTATGAACTAGCGTAATTTTACAGTACAAAATATTTTTTTAACAAGCACTACGAATTTTAACGGTATATTTTGTATAACAACTATGAGACTGTGAATTTAAACGCTTCGATGTTAAATAACGGTTCATCCTTAGCGGGTAAAATTAACATTTTTCCGTAATTTTACGTTCGCCGTTGTAATTTTATTATAAGTAAAAATGTCTGTAGTTTTACGTTTGCTGAAATCCAATTTACTGTAAAACTAATGGTCTGCCGTGTTTGTATTTTAACGGTATTTTGTATATTAATAATACGATAGATTGGTGATTTGTTGTAAATTACCGGTATCATATCGTTTTTATACAGGTTAAAATCTCCATGTATTTTAAAGTCAGAGCTCGAAATTTAAACTACGTATATATTGTTGTAAATTTACCTTAACTGTTAGGTGTTGTACCGTAGTAATAAAGTGTTGTGTTTTTCAAAGGAAATGCTATGTAAATAGACGGTGAATTCGTATGTTTGGTGGTTAAATTACGTCGTCATATTACTGTTTTCCGTACTTTAACAGGTCAAAATCAACAACATTAAGTAAATTAACGGCGGAGCTCGTAATGTTCAGTTATGAATTGGTGTAATTGGTTACTGTATCTTAACTTATTTGTGGGAACGGCCTAATTTCACAGGTCAACATCCTCGTAAATTTACATTGTCATTGTGTATCCGTACACAAGTGAAATGTAACAGCAGTCGATACAATCGGGTGCAAGTAGCTCATACTAGGAGGTGTAAAATATCGGTGCTCGTAATTTCAGAAATAAAACTACACTTTTAAAATTAAGAACAAAATAAGAACAAATTGAGGCGTTGGTAAAATGTCAAATGATATTTAAAAAAATAGAAAAACCAAAAAATCATATCTGTACCTTATGTGCAAAAGGTGTGACTATGTAATACCCTCTATAATACAGTAGGTTCGATTCCCACCAGAATCACTTAAGAAATTTTTTTCGTTTCGCAAGCGTTTTGGAACGTACCGGTATTGAGCATTAAGTAAGATACCACATCAAGTAGGGCAAACCATTATTCCTACTGAGTCTTTAACGAAAAAATGCAATTTGTAATGTTATTGTAATAATTAAATCTGATGATTTAACGTTTATTTGTAGCATATTGGGTTTCATTGCATTTGTTTAATGATGAATTATTATGAAATATTATAACATGATCTGACTGGTTTCTCTATTGTTTATGGAAGTGGAACATAATGCTTATAACCCAAGTTTTAGAAATGTCACAACAGTATTATTTCTTGATTAAATTTAAAAAAAAACGATCCAATGTTAAATAAAGTTATAAGAACTGACCTTAGGTGATTAGACTGGTTGCGGTCCACAGTAAACTATTACATGAGCTAACAAAATGTTGGTTACTCCGCCATCTTCTCCTATAGGCCCTATTCATCTTTTCCCCAAGTACATATTCATAACCTGTTAAAAAAAAAACAAAAAAAAAAAAACACACACGCACAAGAGCCTTACTGTTCCTAAAATTCTAGCATACAATCCATTCCTAAGTTTCTACCAATTCTAACCGAAGATGCAATATCTTGGCTCCTACTCACTTTTTTTGTTACGTCATTTCCACAGGTAAAAATAGAAATTGAACATCCTCCAGTCGTTCGGCAATGTAAAGGATCAAGGAAGTCAAAAGTAAAACTTCCTGTCCTTGTCAATGTGATTCCGTTGTAATATTTTTTGAATTGTGACGGCGCGTCTGGATCTTCCACCGTTACATAGCCACCGTTTTCAACCTCAACTTGCACATCAATTCTATAGTGTAATTAATGTGAAATGTCATTTTACAAAAGTAAAAAAAAAATCCTATTTTTTTCTGCGCATTAATATTATTATTATTCATAAACATTAATATCTGTCTCTTATACACATCTAGATGTGTATAAGAGACAGAGTTGGCGATAGGCCTAGTAGTGTTTAACCACGTTTGCCTCTCCATACCTCTCCTCTTTCATTCTGTAAAAACAAAAATTAATCATTGTAGTTTAATTATTTTTTTTTAGTATAAGATCATAATAAACACACAGTCCAAACAATCCACAAGTTGCTATTAACATAATATTGTATAAGAAAAGTTCCATTAAGAAAGATTACAAAGTGCGTGACTCTTTGTATTTATAATAACAAATATTATCATCATTGGAAAAAGAACTGTAGTAATTATTTTATTTATTAAGTTTTTCAATGATTTAATCATTCTTGTACTGAAAATTTATTTTATTTTAATTTATATAGCAATACGATTTAGAAGATCACAACTAGCAAGATATACTAACAAAAAAATTTCAAATAAATTGCACAATAAAATAACTATGTAAGCAAGGAAAAAGCAAAAGTAGCTTCAAAGAACGTATTTCTAATGGTATCTTGCAAATTAAGCCATTCATTGCACTCAGGAAAAATGTTTATGCCCATCAAAAACGAAAAAAAAAAGTTTGCAATTTAGAAAAAAAAATACTTTACTAATCAAAATTGTACACAGTCAAAATATATGTCGATATGCTCCAGTATTATGGATAAGTATGAATAATGAGCAGTTCCAGTGTACCTATCTCGGTGTGCTATCGTCCATCCTGATAAGTTGATTCGACTTGAATCGGCACAGTGATACAAGGCTTGATTTGGAGAGTTTCTGGTGGCGCTGTCACTACAACCTATCCTTGCAACTTCTTTTGATGTTGTACCAGCTTGAATTAATATGTTATTTTCAAATTTAAATCTCAAATTCAAATTTATTTCACTTGTCTTAGCTACTAATTGACAAGTGGCGATTCCATAAATAAAGCAATTCTTGTTAAAATAATGGAACTCAGTAAATACTATAAAACTATTAATAATTATAAAATTAGTAATAATAATACAAGTTGGAGGACCGGTTATCAAATTAGCAAGAATGAGAATAAATATGAGATATATGGTTGAGTTTGAATGTGGTGAATGTGGAGCAGTTCCGTAGCGATCCAGGCAAGGAGTTCCAGTATTTAGGGCCAAAGATGAAGTGACTAAGTGGGACGAGATGCAAGATAATTGTTATTGGTACAGGTTTGACTGTCTAATGTAATAATTGTGGATATGACGATTGTTCTATAAATTTGCTTGCCAAGAACAGTGGGACTGCCACAGATTCAACAAGAAACATAGGAATAAAGAAGGTGTTAAAACACTTCTATTTTTATTAGATTTATTAGAACTAATACAATGGCACAGTGTCAGTTAAAAACATTTTTACACTACACGGAACAAGTTCAATGGGATAATTTTTAAGGTAAGATTAGGTTAGGTTCGAATAAAATATATTGTAAAGTGTGCACACCAGTATAATAAAATATACTGTAGCAAATAATAAATACTGTAACAACTGATGATACATTTATGCTGAGTTACTAGGCCAAGGGGTTCAAATATGAAGTTGAATGGCAAACGTATAAATCAGATTATTGAAAAGTAATATTGCCGACAATTAATTATATTTTTAGCCTACCATCATCATATATGATTGCTATGGTGATTCCTCTGATCATTCCAAGTTTAAAGTTGGTGATATATGGTGGAAACGTCACCGTTGGCTGTTTGTAGCTACTCCTCCAATCATTTTCCAAAAATGTTAAATTTGGTTGATTGGTGTAGGAGATTTCGCTTCCGTTTATACAAGTTAGCTCGATTGTACCCCCAGACTCATCATGGAGTTTAGCAAGACAATAATCGAAACTTGGTGCTTCACTCGCCTCCACTATAAAAACAAGTATTTATAATATTAATAGTAGTATTAGTTGAGGTGGTGGTAGTTGTGGTGATAGTGATGTAGAGTTGAATAGTAATATTAATGTGTTGCTTTATTTTTATAATGATAATAATACTGTATTGCATTTATAATGCGCCATCTATCTAGGTAAACCTATCCGAAAAACAACTTTCTTAACTGTAATTTAGATTTTCATTTGATTTTTATAAAGGTGAAAACAGATATAAATTATTTACATGTTGTACAGTCATATTCAGTAAAACCTGTTTCACAAACGCAACTATTTTCACCATCCGAGCAGCTGCCTGGATAACAAGTCGTACTGGTTGTTCGCCAGGAACAATTTTCTATGAACAGAAACAAGATTAAAAGTGTTCAAACAAAAATAGGATTTTTTTTTAAATAATTAACCTAGAGTATAAACAGTAATCACAATAATTGAGCCATGTGGTAAAGAATGTTAACTAGCTTTAATTTTTATGAATGAAAAAATATAGGAACTCTTGCAGGTATCGTTCGTTTTTCTATGTTTACCTTCACATACGGGTCCTTTATTCAAATAAGCTTGACCTATGTCAGAGCCGTAGTCACCTTCACATGACAAACACATTTGGTCAGTTGAAGAAGTACATTGTCTTTTAATACAATGTGGAATATTAGTACAGGCTGAAATATAAATATTTTGTATTCATTATTACTGATAAAATAACAACTTTCTGTTCGTATTATTATTATCTTTTCCTAGCAGTAGCAGGAAAAGCCATTGTTTTTGTTCTGATTATTGTTTTTCTTGCATATAGGTTTTCTTATCTTTTTGCACAGGGTTTCTCTGCCCGGCACTTCGGTCACTTTTTATGCTTGGATCTTTTCCAAACTTTGTTCAACTAACTAGACCATATTTGCCAAAGATGTGCCGCGTAAAAGGTAGTGACAATTAGGAGTGGGGTCTGGATGTGAGGACCAATTAAAACGATATAAAGGCACACTAAACGCCAGATATTTTAAAAACGGATAATCTGATGTGAATAAAACTTTCAGAAAATTTTAACCATGTTACAAGGAAGAAAATATTATGCTATGGTGACTGTCCAGTTTAGGGTGTAAATGTGAGGGTCATTTTAATTTCTGACGCCCCAGACCTAAATATCTCAAAAAAACGTATCTATATGGATCTAAATGAAACTTTCTACACTGTAAAAACAGAGTGGATGATTTAAACGTTGTTGTCCCGTCTTTGGTGACACATTTAAAAGCTAAACGTGTTTAGATATGTGCATACTGTGTCTAAATATGACATCATTCTACAAATGTTGAATATTATTAGCAATCATAGTTCATGTTGTATCTACTTTGAATCCATTGTTTTTAAAACCTGATTGATATTACTCCAGTATCCCTTTACACGCTTACAATGCAGAAACATTGCCTATGTATATAATCATCTGTTAAACCACATAACAGAAAATCTAATTTTGTATTGATATATAGTTTTTTGTTTGTTATTAGAATGGCATGCAAAAGTTTAAAATTTAGTTGTTTGAGTTTTATCTCATAAATTTCATATATTTTCTTTTTCCATATGTTTTGCCATTCAATACGATCCTATTCTAGCAGACTTTGCTAGTACACCATTCCTTTCGGAGGTATTAATTATAGTGACTTTACGGAATAAGAGTAAGCTTTCCTGTTTTCCAAGAATTCAAAATTATTTCTAGTTTTTTATTTTTTTATTTTGTCAATCCAGTTTTTTCTTTCACATGTTTTACTATCATGTCTAGGCCTATGTAAATTCCCAAAATTTTTAATGGATTGTGTTGACAATTTATTCCAGCAATTGTTTCTTTTCTATGTTTTCAAGATCCGATTAATATTCCTACCGATTTATTAACGTTAAGGCGGAGGCCCGATAATATTAATATTTTCCCTAATATTATTAGCAAGTATTTCTACAGCGACAACAAAAACGAGTTGAAAGTGGGCAGCTTTGTTTGATGCCACGATTTAACTAACTAGAGAAACAAAATGTTTGGATACTTTTATTAGATGTTTAAGCTTGGCATGTTTACATGAAAAGCATAATCTTCTTTAAGTAGGAGTATGTTCTTACGGTACCTATTGCAAGAATCAATGAGTATATTGTTATTAATAACTTTCCATAGGGAATCTGAATTACATAATTCATGTTGACATGATTCAGGTTTATATATATTAGGAAATTTCGATTATATGATTAAAACCACCACAATTAGATACATAGGTTTAGGCCTAGTTTCAAGTGTCTGCCATACACCGTCGCTAATCAATGTTTTACCTGAACTCATTTCATAAAATTTCATTCAAATTATTAAACTAACTGAATTTTATCCTGACTTTCATTTGATTGCCATTTTTTTGTTTGGTGTGATTTTTCAAAAGCTCTAGAAGCTCTTTTGTGCTTTTGTTTACCGTTGCCAAGCATATGGATAACGTTAACTATTGAGGGCGCATTTCATTTCCCTTGCATAAATACGGTTACTGTTTGCCTTTAAGCAAGGTAATATGAGAATCAAAGTATCCTGTATATATCTTATTTTCATCTTTATAAGAATATGGACGTCAAGGTAACCAACATTATTATTATTTATTTTATTTATTCTTTCTTTATACTGTAGGCACTTTCATTACTATTACATTGACTTTCAAAGTGGTACAGTTTAAACATAACAAAAAATATATACAATACAATATAAAGAATTCTTTAACAAAAGGTAAAAAAATTGTAAAACACACAAAAAAAAATAAAAACCAAGCAAGAGAAGAGTCAATGAAATACATATATGTAGTAATATTGTTTTGGAATGAATGTAACGACACATTTTGAAAGTTAATTTTTAATTCATTAGGAAGTTTATTCCATATTTGTGTTGCCCGGTAAAGAAAAGTCCGTTTTCCCTGACTATTATTATAGTTGGGATGACAAGATTGTAATTTGTTTGGCTATGTGTTCCTTTAGTGTGGGTACTATTGTTGAAGATAAAATTTGATGTCAGATATTGAGGAGCGTAACCTTTTAAACATTTGAAAATCATTCATCCCAACTAGCATTGAGTCTTCTCAAGCCAAGAGTACTTAAAATATAATTAACAGAGGTCTTAATATCTACAGAAAGCAACATTCTACCTAATCTATTCATAAGCACTTGTAAACAATTGGCGTATTGAATACTACAGTTAGACCAAACACAGCAACACTAATCAAAAAGAGAAAATACAAGAGCCTGAGCTAACATTTTTAGTGTATGGAATGGAAGAAAATATTTAATGCGTCGGATAACACCAATATGTTTTGAAACATTTGATGACACTTTGTTTATATGGTCATTCCAATTTAACTGCGGATCAAATGTAACCCCAAGGTATTTAAAAGAATCAACTCGCTAAATAGTGTTACCATTGTAGGATACAGAAATTTCTTTATATGTAGAAAGAATCTGGGTTGTCCCAAGTATCATTAGTTTTGTATTTTTAATGTTTAAATTTAGCTTATTATTATTAAACCAAGTTGCAATTATATTTAAATAAGAATCTAATATATTAGAGAGTGAGCGGGTCAGAAGAATTACAAAGACTAGTGGTGTCATCCGCATACATTACACATTTACATACAAGGCATTACATCATATTGGACTTACAATATGAGATTGGACTTGACACTATAAACATTTGGTCAGCCCTTGCCCATATTGAACATGAAAATCTGGATTTGAGATCACCTCTTTGGCAACTTTATGGCTCCAGTTATTCATCACGATATTTAATAAAGCACTTATTAAGTCAACATCATCACATAACTTTAAGTTTTGTGATTACTGTATCATTATCTCGTGGAAAATAACCTTATATATCAATTTCAATCAGGCTTTCGGCAATGTCATTCAACTGTAGTACCTTAATTTATCTTTCAGATACAATTAATTTAATAAATTAAAGGCATACATACAGGCATGGTCCTTAGAAATCTGTGTAAACCATTTTACACAGTCGACCACGATATATTGTGTGAAAATCTTTCTTTAATATGTATCAACTCATTAAATTGGCTTCCTTGGCTTACAAAGAGAAGCCAAATTGTAAAAATCGAAGACTCGATAACTGAGCCCATGGACAGAAGTTGTGGTGTACCCCGAGGTAGCGTATTAGATCCTTTACTGTTTTTGTGCGTTATAAACGATATGGTGGTTAGCATTGACCCTGATTTTAAATTGTTTTTACACGCCGGTGACAGTGCCATTGCTTTTTTTCTCACAAATATTCAACTATCAGTTGCCAACAAACTTTGTAACGCTCTTGATAAATGTAGAGACTGGATTATTGACAACAAACTGTCCATTAACCTCTCAGAAAAATGGAGTCAATTATTTTTGGTAGCAAAAAAAAATATACAATCCTTCAAAATTACCTCTAGAGGCCTTGACTTAAATGGTTCTAAGTCTGTCAGACATTTACGTATCGAACTTGATACTTCTGTCTCTGTAATTGTATTGCTAAGAGTAGGCATATTATTTAAAAAAGCGAATGCTAGACTAAGGTATCTCTATCGTCAGGCAGGTTGTTTGGACAAACTTACCAAACAATTATTATGTACTGCCTTAATTCAATGTTTGTTTGACTATTGTGCAACATCATGATTTGAAGGTATAACAAAAATGTTTTAAAAAGCTCTAAATCACACAAAACTAACGAACGAGTAAATTTTGTCTTACCTATACTAAAAGGAAATAAGCAGTCTCATTTTACACTCTTCTACTCTGCAATTAAACACTGGAATGCTCTTCCAACCCATTTAAAATTAATCAAGAATATTACAACATTTAAGTCACACATTAAAACATATTTTGAATAGAGTAGTACTTAATTGTAATTTTTCTATTATTTTTTCATTCTACTAGATAAATATTTATAAGAAGCCATAGAGGTTAGGACGTTTCGTAAATATGAACAATTTGCTACACTGGTCCAACCATTGATGGATGTTATGGGACTATCTACCCATTGGTCAGCAGTATCTACCATCCGCAAAGCAACGGTGCGGTAGAGAGGTTCAATAGAGAGAGGGAATTAAACAAAGTATCAGAATATTCTTAATGGTGTATCGTAGCACACCCCATGCTACAACAAACCAGGAACCTTCCTTTCTAATCTATATAATTTATCTGAATTGCTTTCATGTCGGATTAAAAATTAGGAAATGGGGTGGGGGGGAGAAGGAAGGGGAAGGTAGAAGTACGTTGAAGTACATTGGAAGAAGAGAAAATCTGTTGATTTTACCGTTCTTTAGGCTTATGTAAACTAACGTTTTGTAGACTAGGTTTCTAAATAATAATAATAATAATAATAATAACTTCATTTAATAAAGCGCAAAACAATATCCATTAAAAATGTTCATCGGCGCTGTACAGAATTTAAAAATATTCATAGACCAACATACACTTTAAACATACATAAGAAATATACATTAAATGCTAATAGAAATATTTGAAACCAATAATCATCACAAAATCACAATACCATTTAACACATCAAAAATCTACACTGAAATAAAAGAAAACGCGACATTAAATAGAACGATAAAACACTGAATTAACTTGATGTGCTTCTCTGTTTTAGTTTGTTAGTCTGCAGGTAGACTACGGAGCTTTTTGTTCTATTGTCTTTTTTTTTTGTTCCTTTGTTATATTGTTGATTATAAGGATGCACCGTTTAAATGTGTGCGACCGATCTGAAGGTGTATATATCCAAATAAATAAATAATGCATGGACGGCGTATGAGAAAGGAGTTAGATATTAAGTGGTTAACCAAAGATCCTAAAACAGTATATCCAACTAAGGTAAAAGAAAATGTTGAAATTAATCAACAGAAAAAAAATAGGTACTTTGACAAGAGAAAGGCAGTTAAGGTACAGAATATACAACTAGGTACTTGGGATCGAGTAAAAAACCAGATCATGTAAGGGGTTAAGTAAATTCATGGGACCCTTTAAAAGTTGTATTTAAAGTAGGACCAGGAACATATAGATTGAGTAAGGGAAGTAGTACAACGTTTAACCTTAAGTTTTGGTAACGATAATAGTAACCCCGGATTAAAGGATCCACTACAACCTGTATCCTCCAAAGTCAATCCAAAGTTTTAGAAACCTAATAATAGTGTTTAATGGTTAAAAGGACAACATTTACAAGGGGGGGGGGGAGATTGTGGTGTTCTTAATACGATGTTTATGATAGAAGTTATCTGAAGTTGGAGGTTAGGGAGGCAGACGAAGGAGAACGGAATGGATGAATAAAGATAGAGTTGTTGTTATGAAAGTGTTGATTCCATTCCGTTATCTACGTCCAATGTCGCGACATGACAGTGCTGTTGTTAACTTTTGTAATATTTTTATTGTTCTTGAAGAAACTTCTTAAGCTTTTTTTTTATAATTTTAATTATGTGCAATTCAATATTTGTATTTTTGATGTCGGCATTATATGTATATTGTATTTTTATTTGAAATATTAATGATTTTAAATGTAACTTTTTAATGTTCAATCTTAGACCCCATTGGAAATGGCCTGGACTCCGTCCTATTGGGCGTTCCTGATGCTCTTTAATTTTTACTTATTTTGTTTTCAAATCATTTTTATATTGTTTGTGAATGTTGAGCATCGAATTAATTCAATCAATCAATCAACTGTTAAATATTTATATTTTCTATATTATTGCATTTTGATGTCATTAATGTAATTGAGTCTAGTAATTTTCAATGTGATTTTTCTTTATATGTAGTTTAGTATTTTCTCCTTCTTGTTGCAATTTTATATATAATATTTTTAATATTCTTATATTTTTGTAAATACATTCATTTCAGCCTCTGGCTGCCGTTTTCATATATTTTGTTATAACTAAATGAATAAATAAATAACTTTAGAGTTTAAAATAGAGTACATTATACCTCTTATTACTTGTAAATTTTTATATTTTCTAAAGTGACTGTTTTGTATGTTTTTATATTTGTTTTACATTTTTTATTATAATATGTGATGATGAGCTGAAGAATTTCCCTTGTGGAACAATAAAGTTATCTTATCTTATCTTATCTTACATCAAAGATTGACTGCAGCAGTTTTGTTTATAAGCTTATTTACATAAAATGAAAACAGATCAGCTTCAACTTAAAACCAAAAGTTGTTTTCTTTCCAAATGCCCGTGTGATAGTGAGTCTTCAACGTATCAGTTCAAGGGCCTCGGGTGGTACAGCAAGCTCGTTAAGTCTGACGCTGTGTGTTTTAAACTCCGGGGGTGTAGGCTACTTTCCTATCATTTGACCTGATTTCTACCACTCCTGAATATACTCTTTATTTTTGTAGTCTTTAATTTAACAATATCATTCAATAACTCTCAAAGTTTGCTTTGGCTCTATAAGGTCAGCTAGAAGTCATGATTGTCGCTCTTTTAAAGCCTTTTATTTCATGTGGAAGTGTACAACGGATTTTCTTTTCATTTTTTTTTTTTTTAAATGAAATAAGACTACTTACCACTACATTGCCTTAAGGATGCCAAGTAGTACTCTTCTTCACACATTTCGCACCAACAGTTATGAGGTGAAATAGTAAATTTCAGAGACAGACAATATGTAACTTTGCATGCTGCCCCAAACAAATAAAACATCTAGTAAATTACATTTTGAAATAACCAATAACAAACACGAAATCTAAGTGTTATACATGTAGTAGCGAAGTCAGTGCATGCACTACAGCGCCTCAGTTGATGATACGATTTGTCTTTAAACGACAACTATCAGAAGTAGTATTAAATGTTATAATTGTTATAATTAACTTTATTTGTTTTGATATTGTCTACAACCACAACACGACTCAAAATACACTTAACATACGCACTGTGAATTTAATCGAAATGGAATTACGGTTACCTCCTACTTTACACACGTACGGCCGAGAGACGTCACATTCCGCGTCATTCCAATACCCAGTAGACTGTTTTTCTATACAGTCTTCAGTTTTTCTTCGACTATCCCCGTCATTTGGCTCACCAGACTTGAATTTCCTTGAAATAAATATAATTCAACAATGTAGTTATCATGCCAGCGTTTGTTGATCAGGTCAAATGCATGAGGATTCACGCAACTGACAGTTCAATCCTGCGAAGCTGATGAAAACATATATATATATATATAATATATACATATATATAATATTTTGTCTTGATCAAATACTGCCTTCCTTAAATCCAAAACAAAATTTTGCGGACCTTAACTTTTAAGTTATTTACCTCCATGCACTTGTAGGACCAAAATGCTGCAGGCTCAACTATTAATCTAGATTTTAGGTCTCGCCACTTTAGTCATAGGCCTAGTATTGTTTTGTATTTTCTAGTTTTGCTATTGTGGCAATGAATAAACATTGATAAATTAATTGATTGATTTAAATTTCTTGTTTAATGCAAAACCATTCTACTAAAAGCCATAAAAACGAAATGAATGCTCTGAACGCGGTTCCAAATATTTGACTGACTTTGAGGATTGTTGAGCTAAGTACTTAACACACCGTATTTGCGTTTTGAGTGAATACTCAATCATGCTCGTAGGTTGAAGAATTACAATAATTTTAATTAAATTACCGCAATAAGACTAAGTGAATAAGATCGTGGTAGGGGATTTTGAATTTAGCTAACCTACACGGAACAAGCATAGTAAGTACTTGGAAGAGCAATGGTTTTCCAAAGTTTGTCGTCATAATCAATTCTATTAAAGTTATCAAATGATTAAAATTTAGCTTCCATGTTTTCGCAAATGTAGAAGCTAAATTAAGCATTTCATTCAATTTACTTTCATAATTTGCCAACAAACAATATTATCTACCCAGAAAAGGCTTCCCATGCATACCTTGTGTATACGAACACCTAAATCATATTTTTTAAGCAATATGGTGAATTCACTCATAAGAATACACAACCCTGCTTGACTTCCTCATTAATATCAAAATAGTCAGTCTCAATATCCCCAAATATAACTTTTCCTTGTACATCATATGTAATAGAGTTAACAAATAACAAAGAGAATAATTTAAGAGTAATTGGGGCTCGCCCTGCAAGTTACGCACCTTCAGACACAACCATACATTTAGATTTCGACTCATTAAACGGGATATCATAATCACTGGCAAATGCATCCCAAATGTCAATAAGACTAGTCCTGATGCTGAAGGAACCATAAGTACCAAATCATCAGCGTAGCAACAATTGATTTTAGTACCATTTAATTCACATCCGAATTTTGAATTATTTAAAAGTAAAAAGCGGATTAGTGTACACATTTTATAGTAATGGAGACTAATAATAATAATAATAATAATAATAATAATAATAATAATAATAATAATAATAATAATAATAATAATAGTGTAGTTTTATATAGCGCACATATCCATCTTATGTAAGATGCTCAGGGTGCTTGATATGTGGACTAGGAACTCGATCAATGACTTTCTTCACCCCTAAGGGTCCCTTCGTGTCTGTGATACCCGTAACCCGGTACCGGCAAATCTCGTCGTCCACCATAGGACTCCACACATGACTCCCCATTGACGCCCTCCGTTTCTAACAGAGAACGGATCAGATATGCAACTACCCAACCTCACAACAAACTCCTGCGACCGACACCATGATTGAAGGACTCGAATAACAGGATTATGGGTACCTATTTCAACCAACGTCTTAAACAGCGTCCAGTGGTTGACTTTATCGAACGCTTTGCTCGCGTCTAAGAAACAACAGTAAACAGAATTACCGAATTATTATTGTAATATAAAATTATTTGTTTTAGCACGAATATGCATAGGTCTGTATTAAACTTACGCGTAATTATAAGGTGTTCCATCGCTGTATCTATAGGATCCTGACTGATACAGGCCAATCCATGAATGGGAACCTGCTGCACTTTGAACCGCATTCTGAATATAATTTTGAAAGAATTTATAAAAATTTTATTTTAACGATAATACAAGATTATGCACGAATGAAAAATAGAAATTAATAATTCATAATTTATTTTCCTCACACGAGATGATAGCTAACAACGGAAATCTTCCCTGTACTGTACATGTGTCAGCCACCATAGCATACACTGTTAAACAAGATGCAAAAACATTGTATAAAAGCATAATAATACATAATAATACAATAATAATAATAAGCAACAATAATAACAACAATAACATCATAATAAAAAATAGTAGATAAATAGTACTAATCCAGTAATAATAATAATAATAATGACAATAATAATAATAATAATAATAATAATAATAATATCATTCATAATAATAATAATCACAGTAAGATACATATAAGATAGTTAATACGATGTGAAGTATGGTGCCACGTTATGTTCCACATAAATAATCGGATATAGATTTGTAACACAGGATAAATCGATGTCAGTCGTTGACTCTTGGAACATAAAACATTATTAAACAAATATTTCAAAGGCGCCTGC
>NW_022753493.1:65334-75263 GCF_011630105.1 Anneissia japonica
GTATATTATATTGGTTTTGAATTTTGTAATGCTCTAATTTATTTTACTAGAAGATGAGATTGTTTATTGTAATATTGCATTATACTATATTATGTTGTTATATGTATGTTAAAAGCAATAAAAAAAAAACAAATAATTCGATTTTACTAAGTAAATTCAAGTTACAAATCGATAGATGATATTTCTATAGACAATAGATTATTAACGTCAAATAAATTGATTCCAAAACTTTTACAGAGAAAATGAGCTAATTGAATATATCGCCCTTATAAATTCAATACCAAAAGAAAGGAAAATATTAATTTCAAAAGGAACTAATGATAATGTATGAAAACATAAAAATAATAGCAATTCCTTCTTACCTTTTATTACTGGCAAACAATTTCAGAAATTAGTACCACTCCACACTGCCTGAACGCAAGTGGGACACTACGTATCGGCTAGGCGTACAGCTAGGCCTAGCCGAGAATTACGGTACGGTAAAACAAAGCAAAATAAGGGTACTTGGCATACAAATCAATCATACTTATAAGCAATATATTGTAGAGATAACATGCACCCCCAGAAATTTGACATTCCAGTCCCTGAAGAAGTTTAGGTAGTGTGGGTTAAATTAAGACCTTATAGACTTCCTCGTGAGATTTCACAGTTGTTTATCGCTGCAGTATATTCCCCACCCGACCATATAATGAAGGCAGCTTTCTAATTAATTGTATTGTATTGATGTCATTACTACAAACCATCCCAATGCAGGAATAATAATAGGAGGAGATTTCAACCGCCTAGACCTTACACGCTTGAAATCCCATACTTTCGCACAGTTTGTCAAAAAACCTACGAGGGAAAACGTTACGTTAGATAAGATTCTAACCAACATTAGGTTGAACTACAACGATCCGGTTACCACAGCCCCATTAGGATGTAGTGACCATCCTTGCGTCATTTGGTCACCCAAAGGCAATAAGTTTGAAAACAAAAAAGTTATTAGACTAGTTCGTCCTATGAAGGATTCAACGATGAGATGCTTGGCCAATGGATCACCAACTATGACTGGTCAGAAATTAGCAACGCTCAAGATAAGTGTTCAGCTTTCTACAGAATACTGCACAATGCCATTGAATGTTACTTCCCATCGAAATCAATTAAATATCACGCATTTGACAAACCTTGGATGATCCCCTCATTAAATCACTCGTCAAGGAAAGACAACGTCTACATTGCATTGGAGATGAAAAATGGAAACAGATTAGAAACAAGATTGCGACCCAAATTAATAAAGAAAAATCAAAATTCTATAATATTAGCGTAAAAAAACACAAAATAAGCAATCCTGCGACGTGGTATCAAGAAATACAAGTAATGATAAACAGAGATAAGAAGCAAACGTCGATCCAAACGACATCTTGTCTGTTGCTAATAGTCTTAATAATCATTTCACATCAATTTCGGACAATATACCTAAGCTCCGTCACAACCCTACTACGAACAACACTCCCCTACCAAAGGTACATGAATTTGAAGTCTATAAAGTACTAAAAAAACGTTAACAATACAAAGTGTCCGGACCTGACGCCATTCCTGCAAGAATTGTGAGAGAATTCGCATGTGAGTTAACGATACCACTAACTAACATCCTAAATTCTTCATTTCAAGAAAGTTATGTTCCAACGCAATGGAAGGAAGCGACTGTTATCCCCATCCCAAAGACTAAACAACCATCATGGGACAAAGTCAGACCCATCTCATTAACCGACCACTTTTCTAAAGTAGCTGAACATTTCGTGTATTCATGGTTGTTAAATGATCTTCAACATAAAATAGACCCAAATCAATTCGGAAACAGATCTGGTTACTCAACTAACCACTACTTAGTGAAATTAGTTGACAATTTCAGCAAGCATGTCGAAAACAAGTCCAGTCACAGCTCTGTAGTCGTCACAGACTTTTTAAAAGCTTTTGATCTAATCGATCACAACATATTAATTCAAAAACTAACTGACTACGGCATTCACGACTCGCTTGTATCCTGGCTTGGACATTTCCTGATGAAAAGAAATCAATCCGTGAGATATAAAGGTATCATTTCTGAACGCAGATTTCTGAATGGGGGGTCCGCAAGGTAGCAAACTTGGCCCCTTACTTTTTGTCGTCCATATCAACGATGCGCTATCCCTGACTACAACAACTGATACAAAACCTCCTCTTGTTCTTAAGTACGTTGATGATTTGGCAATTGTTTCTAATGGAATCGGTAGACATACTCAATTATCATCTCAAAAACATCTAACCGGCCTTAACGATTGGTCAGTAGCAAACGAAATGTGGCTTAATGCTTTAAAGTGCGCACACATGCAAGTATCTTTTATGAAGGATCCACCTTTCAATACACTAACGCTTCAAAATCAACATCTGCAGCAAGTAAATAACATCCATCAGAATACTAGGGGTTTTATTAAACAGAAACCTTAAGTATAACGAGCACATAAGCAGTGTGATCACCCGTGCTAATGGCAAGTTGTTCATGCTTAAATCATTGAAAAAAATCAATTTGCCATTTGATGACCTGGTAACAATCTATAAAGGATATATTAGATCGGTACTCGAGTATGCCGTCTGGCACTGCAGCTTAACTGTCCAACAGTCAAACGATTTAGAAGGTCTCCAGAAACAAGCGATTCGTATAATCATTGGAAACCAATATAATAATTATGACCAAGCACTTGCTATAGTTAAACTTGAAAAACTTGCCGATCGCCGAATTATGATATGCACAAGATTTGCCAAACAACTGTACAATCACCCAGAATTTCGACAGTGGCTTCCTGAAGAGAGAATTGTACAGGAAAGATAAAGATAATTAACTTGATGTCCAGAAAAGATTTAATTTGAGACGAAGCAACAATATCATCATTCCTAAAAGCAAAACAAATTTGTTATTTGATTAGTCCTACTCATCCAGATCACTCAATTTTATGGTAATTTTTATTTATAATTATTGCAATATTTATTTAATCGATTTTTACACGAGTTTGTAAATTTGTATTTTTATCCTGTTGTCTTTATTGTAATAATTTTTTTTTCTCAATATATGCTATATATTTATATTCTCTTTAAAATTTTTTAATGTTTGTGAAGTTTTAATGCCTTTTTCTTAATTTTTAATTGATTGTAAATTGTGAGCAATTAAGCCTTGGTTACAATTCACTTTTTGCCAATTGCTTTCTCCTTTTTGTATCGTTTTGAAAAAAATATACCATGAATAATGATAATAAATACTTACGCACTTAAAAACAAACTAGTCTACCAATAAAATCACCTGCAAGTTAAGATATAAGGCAAGTATGTCTACAAATTTGATTTTAAATTGATGTGATTAGGCTAGCCTAGACCCGGCCTAGGCTATGTCTAACCGCTTATAAAAATGCAGAAAAAAGACCCAAAACAAATTAGAATATAGTTATCAACTAACTAGTGCAATAAAATTATTCATATACTTACTACTTATCTATATAAAATTAAAATGTATTGCTCACAAACGCCAATATTTGGATTTTAATACGCCTTTTCCACGAATCGGTAGACACCTTGAATTGATGATAAACAGCCTAGGCGCGTAACAAACGATAAGCTAGGCCTAGCTGCTGCACGCCTAGCCGATACGCAGTGTGGCTAAGGAAAGTTTTGTTTTTCTGAGCATGTGCAGATTGTGCTTATTTGGCTCATTTGCATAACAATACCGCACATAAGGCTAATTCAGGTTAGACGGCTTAAACCAGCCGGCTTCCTATCCTGGTGACAGTTAAAAGTCCTTGATTTATGTGTAAAAAGATAAAGCCTATATGGATACGTTTTAACATGATCATTACTAAGTTCTTTCCTGGCATATGACCTATAAGCTGGATAAATGTAATTGTTGGAACCAACAACAATATTGTAAATGAGCTTTTACCTTTGCTGGCGTTTTGAATTTTTAAAGCATGTCTAAAAACGAAAATTGATTAAAAAAACAACTAAAAATTGATAAAACGGTTATTTGGATTTCATTTACATTATAGGTTAAACTTCAAATTGAAAATGAATACCCATGTAACATAGATAAAGCAAATATGAAATGGTCACTTGTAAAAAAATAATCTTCTTACGGGGTTAGCCTAATTTCTCTGTTACGTTTTTCTTTTTTTGGGGGGGGGGTTTGTAAATATATAAGCTTATTAATGTAATTTTAATTAAAGTGTGAGCAATGTTTGGATATGAAGCGTCTCACACATACACAGAGCCCAGACCGTGTGTGGGCCCTAGCCTTACAGTTTTCCATTTTATTATCATCTCATGCAATCACTGTAATTATTCTGTTTCAACCTGTTGCATTCTTCTACGATGATCTTATAATCATATGCCTTCGTGAAAAGGGAGGCAAAGCCTCCTCAAAGATTATAGCCTCTCTATGCAAATAAACAATCTGATAAGAAGCAGATATAATTGGCAGTTAATCGACAATAAGTCTTAGAATTCACATTATTAGTATTTTAGCTTTTACAAGGAGATGTACGCCTGTTTCTTAGACTGATTAATCAAGTCATCTTTGTTCAACTTGAAACTCTTGCGAGAGGGCGCTTTCATCGGAGTTATTCATAGTTTTAAGATTTTTTTTAATTTGTGTTTTTAAACTAAGTTATATTTTGTTATTCACTTGTATATGCTCTCTATTAGAGAGAGTGTAATGTACACAATGTTTGATAATGAATTTTTGAAAAAGAATAATAGTAATTTCACATTTATGTTTAAGTGTACATACGCCTGTGTTTATATAAAAGGATAATACATACGGTATCTGCCATATAGATTTTAACCATTATGATCATCTTTATTAGGACTGTAATTATAAAAATAGCTGAAATTATTGAAATAGCTTATGCATACGTAAGCATTGTATGAATTTGAAAAACAACGAAAAAAGGAGAATAAATGTGGGTTGCACCCATGAGAGAGAAAAAAAAACAAGTAAGAAACTCAATTACATAAGACAATTCAAATAGAAAAGTTCAACTTTAAAGTTAATCATTATTAATATTCTTAAACAATAGATACAAAATTAATTTGAAAATCACAATAAAATTACAATAATTCGAATAATATGAATACAAATATAATTCATCAATCAAAATAACAATAATTTAATCAACTATTCGATTGGAGGATTGTAATAAGTGTATTGAGGGAAAAAACAGAAAAAGTATTGGTAATAAGGAATAAATTGATGATGATATATAAAACAGGTTTTTATATTTATTTTTCACAGATCAGATGAGAATTATTTCAGTCAGAACAAAGCAGTATTTCTGACGTGAGGAGGATATGAATCAAGAAATCTGTTGAAGTGATTAAAGGAAGAATATTTAGAAGCGTTCTTTAGAGAATAAATTTCAGCTCATTTAAATGTCTTGTGTTCATAAAATTGTAATCAGAGAGATAAAGATTAAAAGAGCCATACACATATTTGATAGTAAATAATACATGTAGGAACATGATTCTAGAATTAATGGGTTGAATATTAAGTCTTTGCGAATATGAAGGAAGATGTGTGACCAATAGCCACCAAAAAAACATACGAGAAAAACGATACTGATTTTTTTTTTTATAGAGAAAGCAAGTGACATCTATATATAATTATGCTTTATTTCAAAGCCTACAATCACAGTAGTATAACCCAGTTGCCAGATAACGTCTAGGATTGAAACCTACCGGTCTGAAAATCTGTTACAACAGCATCTAACGAAGTGAATATAATTTCATATTTCAGCTTAATTGAGGGAAAATAATTATTTTACTGTCCTTATTTACTGGATCTTTAACTTTTTAGAGCACATTGAATTGTTGATGCAGTCACGCATTTATATTCGTGAGCCTCCTTACCAACGTAAACATTATTTTTTATATCAAAAACTCACGAACATATCGTCTTTTGGCCCATAATTAAACTTTGGCTAGGCCTGTTGTTTTTTATGTATATATTTTGTTTTTCAGTTGTTTGTTCGTAAAGGAGGGTGCGCTTGCTTCGCTCGCCTACCCTCTAGTTTGTTAAACATCGCGATTATTTTTGATAAAATACAACAATTATTTATGACCACTAATAGAAGATTGGCCTTATTACACACGGAAAAACACAAAAATTTAAAAGTTCAAAGTTGTTGAAACATATAGAAAAAATGTTGATTGTTGGTAGGCAGGGAGGTTGTTTTTGTTTCTTTTCAGCTTTGATCGGTAGTTTTTTCTTTTTTTTTTCTGCGTTTGCCACCTACTTTTTCCAAACATTGGCTCTTCCTCATCTTAGGAGGATCGCCGATTCGATATGTAAGTGATGGCTAGCATCGAGCAGCGTAGAAAGGCGTTTGTCGTTTCTCGAATGGAGACGGTACACAAACCGGCAATGATCAGATGCATCCTCTCAGCTGAATCACATTGGAACACGACTCTCAACGAGGCACGACGGGGCATGTTCATCCTATCTCGTGTGACAGAAGCGATGAATCTGCTGTCGGCCTCGGAAGCGGAAGAATTGAAAAGTGTTATATTCGTGTTAGCACTTCGTCGGAGCACTCAAGCCAGATAGTCGTACGACATCATCAACACAGCGGGTTCCGGCTCGAATCAATCGTAGGCCTACATATGCCGATATTGTCACATGGTTCAACGTCGATCTACGTCAATCTGATTAACAGGCCTCCGACCAAAGGAGTGTACATAGATGAAAATACGTTGGTGCAGTCCTGCTTCAACTTTCATTCGTGACGGTTGGTTACATTATCGTTATATGGAGCTGGAGTACGTCTCAACGTGAAGAAACCCGATCTGGCAACGATGCGTTCATGCGGTTGGTGTGCCATCACGTCCCGTCGGTCGTGCGTATTTTTCAGCCAACGGCCGCATGTACTTGGATCATCATGACAAATATCGACTCTTCATCGTCGCCATCGTCATCGTCGTCGTCCGAATCTTAGTCAAACAACTACAGAATATAGATTTGACGCAGCCTTGCGCCGGGCGGTTTGTCACCTGTCGACAGACTTTCTTCGGTTTCATTCGCGTATTTTCTTTCACGAGGCTTATTTGTTACTTGTTTCCCTTTTCTGCCTTATTTGTTATTTGTTTCCCACTTGGTCTCTCTCTTCTTGATTTGTTCACTGGATGCTAAACGCTTGAGCAACTGTTTACCGTGACCTCCACCACCACCATCGGGCGCAGTAAATAACTAAGTCTTTCTAGCTCATCTGCAGCCAACTGCAACTGCTGTGACAACTTGTCACGTTCAACAAATCTTTTTTCATGCATTGTGTTCGTCTCTTTCCGCAAATCGGATATCTGTAACTGATTAACCTCCTATTTGTAATCGGCTAATTTCCTATCCGCTTCTGCTGTTCTCGTTCACACTTGTTCGGTTTGATCTGTAGTAAACTTGCGCAACTCTTTTGTTCAAGCCTGTTCGCGTATTCGACGAACTTCCGATTTCGACGTATTTAATTCTTTCTCGTATCTGGCGGCATTTTCTTTCGTCTCTCTAATGTTTTTCTTGCAACTTATTTGTTCGCTCGACGTGTTTTTCTTCCTTCAAAATCGTTTCTTCCATGACCTTCGCTAATTCAGATTCCTTCTTGTTCTCTTTCGAGATTTCCCCTATTGCCATTGCCTTTTTGTTCAATGCTCGAATCTCTTCTTTCATGTTGTTCACGTCGGCGACTCACGTATGGTGCTTTCCAATCATCCTCTCGTTATCGGCAAGACTTTTGACCAGCTTTTCTTTCATCAAAGCAGCTTCGTCGTGCACTTCTTCGAGTTTAGATTGCAGGTGCTTGTGCTCGTTGGGACTGTTCTTTGAGGACGTTTGCTTCTGCAATTCACATTCGATGCTTTTCGCGAATCTGTTTGGTATCGTCGGTTAGTTTACTTAATTCCATAAAATATTAAATACATGCCCCTATAATAAACACATGTTTATCTTTATTTTTTTTATAAATATTTTAGTTCTATATAAAATCATAAGAGACTGTAATAATTAGCACAAAATAAACAGCAATTTTTTTTAAATTGGTACAAATTGAGATAAAAAGAAAGACAAGATACAAGGTGACTTTATTACAAATTTGAGGAAAAATTGTATGTACAAAATACTTTAAAGGATACGACGTAGGCTTATTACAAATATACAGTAAAGTTAACATATAAGTAGGAGGACACATTACGATATTAATTGTTCGGTATCTTTTAATTTTATTTAATATTTTCTTGTAAAATTCAAAAAATAGCAGCACAGGCTGAATTACAATCTGAATGTACGATACAAATTAGGCAAATCAATAACTTATATACAATTAAATGAGGAATTAATTAAGTTAGCTATATACAGATTGAATAAAAAAAAAACACGAATAGAAGTTACTGTTTAGGTTATATACAATTAGATACAGAAAATGACAAATTGAATACAAAAAAAAGGAAACAGATTAAGTTACTGTTTATATACAATTAGACACAAAAAATGACAAATTAAGGATAAGTAAGGAAATGTACATAATAATACATAATTATACAATCAAGAAAATAATTATTCATTAAGAAATAATAATTATGTAACAAGATGGCACAATATTGTAATAAAGTAACTATTCAATAAGTCACATATATGTATGTCATATAAATACTATCTGAAGCGGGTGAGGAATTTGTTCTGACTTTAGGCAATGAACTCTCTAGGCAGCGCCACCGAGAGAGGGGCATGGGAAGGATCCCTGGGGCCCAAGCTTATCATACAAATTGCAGGTAGAATTTTTTTTCAATATCAATTATTTTAAATCATAATATGATTTAAGCTCGTTACGGGCCCACAATAATGGCATGGGCTCCAGATTGACAGAGCCCCCCACAAAAAAAAATGTTTTTGTGCTTTCAGCGCAATCTTTCTGGCACTCCGCGCTCGTAACTGGGGGACCTATACCAGTTTCCCCTCTTGGCGGCCCTGTCTATAGAAGTTGGAAAGTTGTAGATAGTAAGCATTTATAACGTGAAATAAAAAAAGAAAATTTAAAAAACTCATCCATCCATTAATATGTTTACAAAAAATGTTGGCGAATTGTCTGTCGGCAAATTGGCTGTCAACGAAACGTCCTATCGGCAAAGTGGCAGTCGGCGAAATGTGGTGTCTTCAAAATCACGTGTCGGCGAATGGTATTTCGGTCAGTAGTCTGTTGGCCAAAAGTCTGTCGGTGAAACGTCCGGCCGACGAATGGCGTTATTTAACCTACTAGACGGTAAACGAGCTAAGCGAGCGCACCCTCTATTTTCTTATACGGAAGCCAAACTGGAATTGCATATTCAAGAAGTGAACGACACATGGCGATATAAAGTTTTCTAAAATCAGGAATATTTTGGGCTATTCCAACAATTCGAGAAATGAAACCAAGCACTTGAGAAGCTTAAGGCGCAGCATTTTTTAACTTTTATTTGCCAATCATGGGACAGATGATATATATATAAATATATACATAGATTAAAAGGCAAAATACTGAAAAACAACAATGCTGTGGGAAACAATGGCTGGATCTCAGTAGAGATACAAAAATGATAAGCAACAGCTAAAAAGTAAACGTAAGTAAACAGCCAGAAATAGAACCAGAGCTTTCGGACAACACTAGTCCTGTCTCTTATACACATCTAGATGTGTATAAGAGACAGGTATGATGTCGCTGAATGGGAATCTGTTTCTGAAAAAACATATGCGCCCAATGTGGGGCTCGAACCCACGACCCTGAGATTAAGAGTCTCATGCTCTACCGACTGAGCTAACCGGGCTTGGTATTTAGGCTGAGCTCCGAATATGACGATAATGTCGACAAACCTGAGATTAGGAGTCTCATGCTCTACCGACTGAGCTAACC
>NW_022753493.1:75334-78272 GCF_011630105.1 Anneissia japonica
AGTAAGTCGACAATCAACACGTATGGTATAGGCCTATCGTACGTACGTTTTCTGCGGACGAATGAATAGAAGCTAGGTCCACTCCACTCCCGAGGCTTCTGCATTTTGATACGGCAGAATTCCAGTTTCTACTGTCACCGTATCCTTTATAACAATAGTTGCTATAGCTAGACCAACCGGACGGACATATGCATATCACACCTGTAAACAATAAACAGTTTTTGTTTAATAAAATAGGTTTAGAAAGCAGATGTATAAATCACTTCACGATAAATTTTTAAACATTGTTACTCATCACTATATTTCCCATACTATAGTGACAGGCCTTAGCCATAAAATAACCTCCTCCTTATTGTCTCTTTTTGAAAGTTGACACAACTTACCAGCAACAGTATGCTCTTCTAGTCTGAACAGATTAACTTAAAAACATCACTATTTTCTCCTGTTGCTATTCTTCTGGTTCTTTATTTCCGTGGAATACCAAGAACATGAACAAAAATCAAAACAAACCAAAACCCCTAGCAAACACTGGGCAAGCTGACTGGTCACCAATGACCAATCTATGTACGGTATGGTACTGTACGATATTGCGATCTGAATAACCTTTCAGAATGATAAAACTTCCGAGATGTGATTATACTGTCTTGCTCCATTGGAGTTTGCAACAGTAATGTAAATTCACATAAGAAAAACTGCATGTTTACCGGGCACCCTTGATTGGGGTATTAATGCACCCGCTATTAATCCTTTAACATGAGATGAGCTATTTAATTAAGGTGGTATGAATATGGTAGTGATGAGGCACTCTCACTCATCAGGGTAATAAACCAATTGGGCAACCTTGTAGTTAGTGGTCATTGGGCAGTTTGATGGAAAATGCAGTCTGCAAATGCAGTTAGTATGGTATGCAATAGAATGAAATAACTGCTAAGATAGTGATATTGCAAAAACACACTATCACACTAATGCACATATTATTACCTTCACCAAGGAGGTTATGATTTCGCTCCTGTTTATTTGTTTGTTTGTTTGTTTGTTTGTTTGTCTGTTTGTTTGGTTGTTTGTCTGTGAACAGTCTACATGCTACAGTTTTCATCAGAAACTTCTCAAGGTTTGTGATAATGATGACCAAATATCTTTTTGAAGGGTTATGGTCAAAGGTCAAGGTTACAATCGATGAAAACTACTTTTCATATACAGTATAACAACCTACAGCAAACCATTTTTATCCGAAATTTGTGAAAACTTGGTCACAATGTTCATTGACCGACACTCTAAAGATGATTCATTTTCAAGAGTCAGGACTAAAGGTCAAGGTCAGAATCTACGAAACTATATTTTATATATAATATCCTACAGCCAACAACTTTTATAAAAAAAACTCTTCAAACTTGGTCACAATTATACATGACCAAAGAACTGGAGGTCATTAATTATTAAAAGGTGAAAGGTGCTGGTGAATGTCACAATCGGCGAAAAACTACCTTTTTTATAGGCCTATAACAGCCTAAAGTTGACAATTTGAATTAGAAAACTTAGTCACAATGTTCCATGACCAACAATCTAAAGATTATTAAATTTTGAAGGGTCATGGTCAAAGGTCAAGATCGCAATCGATGAAAAACTACTTTATTTATATAACAGCCTACTGTGCACAGATAATAATAAATTAATCATGGTTTTATACAGCGAAAATTACATTTAAGTCTCTACTATGCGCTTCAGCTCTTCTTAATAAGTAGGTGAGTTTTGAGACGTAATTTGAAATGTTCAAGTTATGTGCAATCCACTACATTCTTTGGTAGCCTATTCCAAAGTTTGGGCACTGCATGTTGAAAGGATCGCTCTCGAAATGATTTGGTTGAACCTCTAAAGTGATTGAGAAGCAATTTTGTGCTAGAGCGAAGTTGTCTTGAAGGAATGTATTTATGTAGAAGTTCCTGTAGAAACTGAGGGGCGAAGCCATGTATTAAATTGCAATCTGCGTATTCTTAACAGGTAACCAGTGTAATTCTTCTAATACCGGGGAAATTGAGACACGAACGAGTCCTGGAGATCAGTTTGGCTGCAAAGTTCTGTATGCGCTGTAGTTTGCTAATCAGGTTATCTGGTAGCCCATACAAAAAATAGGCTTACAGCGGAAGCGTGTGTCTACTGCCTTATACAGGAGCTTTTGTTTTTTAAATTTTATCTTATGTTCTTCAATATGCAGATGTGTGTATTATTGTAGTGTATCGGGATTTTTCATGAAAATTTTCTTTCATAACAATATTCTGTATAGGCCTACTACTACATTGCACTAAAAACACTTTAAAATGATCACGAAGAGTACTACCATGTTCTAGAGGGCGTCCTTCAAATGACGGTAAAAGGCGTTCGTCGCGAACGTGTGCTGCGTCTCTATTAAGCGTGTACGAGTTCCGAACACTATTCGATCGTCAATAGAGCGCCCCCTACCTCGCGGTAGTAGTACCCATCACGCGTAAACCAGATTTACCCTTTTCCGCCATCTGCTACATCATGCATCACGACCATAGAATGTGTAAGGTATCTTACCGCCATGGACGTAAATTTAACAACCTTCTACGTGAACATGCAATAATCAATGGAACGTGTAAGAACCCTAACCATATAATTACTAACTTAACTGGCGAAACATTATCTAAGGAAGAAGAATCTGTCTTAACATTTGGTATCCGTAATGGATTAGCTACACGACCTAAGGACTCTGATATGTTTGTTTATGCCGAATCAATTTGGGAACAACTTAATAATGCTGATGCTCTACCTAAATCATTTATTAAACGTGAGAAAATTAAGAACTCAATTCATGCAATGACATGTAACTTTCTTGACTTTGATAACCGAAATTTCAAACGCATTAATACTTTAAAAATCTTACGTAATAAGTATGTAATTCTTAAACCTGATAAAGGAA
>NW_022753494.1:0-568 GCF_011630105.1 Anneissia japonica
TGAATGCTTTGTCACAATGTTCATCCCAGTACCAACTGATCTGTTTCTGTAGCAACTTGTTCAGCAGATGAATTACTGTTGCGAGATTTGGTAAAAACTTGTGGTAATAGTTCAGCAACCCGAGAAATGATCTTAGCTCTGACACGTTGTTTGGTTTAGGTGCTTGATTTACAGCCTGCACCTTTTTATCGGTTTTGTGCAAACCATCCTTGTCAATTATGTGTCCACAGAACGAAACCTTGGACTTCAGGAATGCACATTTGCTTTTATTAAGACTGAGACCATGGTTACTCAGCTGCCTTAATACCTGCTCTAAGTTCCTGAGGTGTTCTTCGTCTGTTCTACCAGTGATAATCATATCATCTAGGATGACTTCGACTCCCTCGATTCCTTGCAGAATCTGTTCCATTGTTTTCTGCCAGATCCCTGATGCCGGGGTTATACCATATGGCATCCTATTGACTTTAAATAGCCCTTTGTGCGTGTTAATTGTTAGCAGCTCCTTTGCTTCATCCTCCATTTCCAAATGCAAATATGCGTTTTTGAGATCTAGTTTAGTATACTTCTC
>NW_022753495.1:0-883 GCF_011630105.1 Anneissia japonica
ATAATAACAATAATAATAATAATAATAATAATAAAAGTAATAATAATAATAATAATAATAAAATAATAATAATAATAATAATAATAATAATAATAATAATAATAATAATAATAATAATAATAATAATAATAATAATAATAATAATAATAATAATATGGATTTATATAGCGCTTTTATATTAAAATGACAAAGCGCAACAAAAATAATATGTGGAGACATTGGGAAAGAATGAAATGACGCCCGGACAATAAAATGATATAGGGGCCTACCGGTAGGCTACTCTACCTTACAGATCAATCATCATTCACAAAACAAATGTGTCGGATGTCGAGGAAAGGATCTTAAATAACAATATTTATTGTATAAAACCTATAAGTATTCTACACGTTTTCAAGGAGAACTTCGCTTTCACTTCATCTACTTGTCCACTGATCCTATTATCTAAAACAGCTATAAAGGGGCGCGAGGAATAGACATGAACTATCAGACGAACTCAAAAGCAGAGCAGAGACCTCAACCGTAATAGAAAAAGCGTCTTGTGAAATCCGTCAAGCGAACTCGGCATCAGCGCAAGAGATTACCAGGTTACTAATAAAAGGTAGGCGTCACTACTTTCATTACCACGTACATTTCTAGTGTATACCTTGATAGAAAAATACATTTATGATTTTATTAAATCACTAGTCATAGCTCTTAAAGATAAATGTAATTAGTGTTATAATCGCTGAAAGGTTGCAGTTTCTGCACAACTGGTATTCTGCACTAGACGGCCTTGGAGTACTAAAGCGGTCCAACTAATGAGATCCCAATTATGAAAATTGTTAATAAGAATAAAGATGGGGTGTACTTTTTAGGTAGGCATGGGCCTAATTGCAAAAAAAAA
>NW_022753496.1:0-992 GCF_011630105.1 Anneissia japonica
GTAGGCGTACATGTTTTTATGTGGTACTTTTTAGATAATAAACCATGTTTTAAATATAATAATAACAAATTACTATGAAGAAAAAGAATAGGTTACGACCTCATACCTGCCAACATTTAAAAGAAAAGAGGTAGGAAGATATTGAGAAAATGATGCGTAGCGTCATCCGAGTGCGAAGTCCAAGGCGGGGGTGTGGGTTTGGGAGGGGGTGTCCCCCTCCCAACAATGGGGGGTCCAGGGGGACGCAGCTATAACAGTTCAGTAAATTTAAGGGTTTAGATAATCGATTTTAGAGGTACAAAAATGGAAAGGATGGAAATGTTCAGTTGGTCAAACTCATACATTAAAAAAAGTCAACACACTAAGTTTCAAAATCTGTCCTGCAACTCACACAAAAAGCATGAAACTGACCTTTCCTCGATGACTTAATACAACTGTGGTCTGCAGTCCATTGGTCTTTAAACTTGTTATTCCACCTGGATTTTATTTTACTCATTGTGAAAAACTATAAGAATAGGATCAGATGATAGGTCGTGGCCTCGTGTGATCCCACACTACTCCTAGGCTATCCTAGACTCAACACCACGCACGCCTCGAGTTACCATAGGCTACTGCACCAGACGCCAAAAAATAATAAAGCTTGCGGTGTCTAGTGTACAAAGACTAGAAAACACCAGTTGACACCTGGTGGTGCTGTTTGTTTACCTAAATATTATATTATGAGTGTGTGGCCGGAGGCTTAAGGGTAGCGCATCATTCTGACGGCGAACGAGATTATTTTGATTGAGAACTTAGCATAAAATAATGTTGATTTTCAATTTTTTAAAATCGGTAGGAACAGCCTGGTAATTCGGTAGGCGATAGAAAAGGGAGAAAATCTGTAGCCTACCGCCTAAATCGGTAGGGTTGGCAGGTATACGTTTCGTCGGCGGCGGCTCTTGAAACGGCTCTTGAAACATAAATAAATTTGATGTTGAAAAACTGGTCGTAGT
>NW_022753497.1:0-1546 GCF_011630105.1 Anneissia japonica
GGTCCGGAGGAAATTGTCCTGGGGAAATACCGGGGGAAACCAGCCTGCTTACATCGTTGTGTTCAAATAAGACTCTCTCGTTTAAATTGAAATAGTTTTTGAAGATTATACCGTAAGTTCTTGTTCTTCAAATCGTAATTCGGTTTTCTGCAATTTTTGTGTAATAATATTGTCAGTTCATACAGTAAAGAGTATATTCGTTTGAAATCTCTTAATTGGAAAGGCGTAATATTCTTACGGACGTTTTAGTTCTTGTTCCATTCAGATAAAGTTTTGATTTTTATCAATTGCTTGTTTAATTCTTTTAAGGTTATGCTTCATCTGCAAGATAATGTTTTTAGCTTGTGAATATTTTAAATATTATATTAAATATAATTAAACTATATAAATATTTATAGTTATAGTTATAGTTTGTTGATTCTGATTTTTGCACTACTGATTCTGATTTTTGCACTGCTGACTCTGTGTTTTGCACTGCTGACTCTGTGTTTTTCACTGCTGACTCAGTGTTTTTCACTGCTGACTCTGTGTTTGCACTGCTGACTCTGTGTTTTGCACTGCTGACTCAGTGTTTTTCACTGCTGACTCTGTGTTTGCACTGCTGACTCTGTGTTTTGCACTGTTGACTCTCTGTTTTGCACTGCACACTCTGTGTTTTGCATGGGTGACTCTGTGTTTTGCACGGGTGACTCTGTGTTTTACACTGCTGACTCAGTGTTTTGCACTGCTGACTCTGTGTTTTGCACTGCTGACTCAGTGTTTTGCACTGCTGACTCTGTTTTGCACTGCTGACTCTGTGTTTTGCACGGGTGACAAAAGTGCTTGCTTTATCTTAGCATGCAACTATAACAGTACACTAATTATAGTAACAATTGCGGTAGGCCTATAATTTAGCCGTATCAAAGTAGACATTATCTTATGTAAGTATTTAAGGAGTAATCGTTATTACGAATTTATTTGATAATCACTACTATTTTATATATTATGTAAACGTGCGCTTTGTACTGTTTTGTAATCGTTATCCTGAATGAATAAATACTGTAATATAAATGATGATTACTTTAAATGATTTCATTGTTCGTTTGTCAAAGATCAATCCACAGCTTAGCTATCAAGAAAGGAACAGTAAACTGTAAAATGCCAAGTGATTGAGTAACATTTATAGAAACATCTCTACATTAGATAATCCATCCGTTGATATTCTCTGAATATTATGATGATAATGATGATGATAATAATAATGATAGTGATAAAGATGATAATGATGATTATGATTATGATATTTATAATGATGATTGAGATGATGATGATGAAGACGATTATAATTATGATGATGGTGAAGAAGATAATGATGGTGATTTTGGTGGAGTGGTGATAATGATGAATAAACTGACGATAACTGTAATAATAATTATACCGATGTATAGAACATAATATTTATGTAATCTATAAAATTATAACTACCGGTATATATGGGGCGATTTTTCCAGTTTCTCGTTTCTAAAAATCCTTTACACAGTCAAAAGATGTCTAAACGATAAATTTT
>NW_022753498.1:0-888 GCF_011630105.1 Anneissia japonica
GCACCCTAATTTTAACCACTCTTTCCAATTGAATTTTAATTTCAATTGCAATTTATTCAGAAAAACCCCAAACCGAGAAGAAAACATAGAAATACATATAAAGTACAAAGAGGGAGCTATCTCACAAAATAAGGTAATATGAGGTGACTTTTATCTATACTTTAGCGTGATTTTTTGCTTCGAACAATTTCAATGGTGGGTTGGGGAGGGAAGACTGGGGGACGCGAGTTTTTTTAAGTGGGAACGTGCGCACCCACCCACCCCTAGATACGCAACTGATAATACTGTAGTAGTATATTTCTAAGATTGTTTTGCCTCGTAAAAGTAACAACAAAATAAGTCGGCCTGAAAAGGGATGTGTGGAGACATTCCCTGGCAGCACGTAGGCCTACACTTACTTGGCTTGTGTATAGATTTTGGTAGCCCCTGAGTGTCCAATCATGGAGCACAGCATATCCGCAACGTTTTGTTCAACTCCCTGACTGCACACCGGAAATTTTGTTCCATTACCATAATCTACCATTACTCTCCCCTCGAATTTATTTCTCCCGGTTGGCAGGAAATCTACTGAAGGTAATCCTATAATAGTAACAAAAATGATAAATATTAATAATGATGATGTAGATTGTATGTGATGATGATAACAATAGCAATAACATGACAATACAGAAATAATAATGATGATGGTAATAATAATAATAATAATAATAATAATAATAATAATGATAATAAATATTAATGAATGGAATTTTGGTGATATTATTGACAATATATTATTATTATTATTATTATCATCATCATCATTATCATCATCATCATCATCATTATTATTATTATTATTATTATTATTATTATGGTGGTAATTAAATCATAGTAATAATTGATGAC
>NW_022753499.1:0-1210 GCF_011630105.1 Anneissia japonica
GTCATTAAAAATTATAAAACGCATTTCCAGTATATTAAAATAATAATAATAATAATAATAATAATAATAATAATAATTTTAATAATAATAACATAGAATATGTAATAATAACCATTACTAATTATCATTACATACATAACAGTTATCAATATAACAATATTCAATGTATTCTCCAATGAATAATATTTTAATATAATTAGCAAAACCAGAAAGACTATGAGTTGCGACCTTAGAAATAGTACAATTTTCTCACTGGCACCGTATCCGTATTCGAGTGCGAGTTGGTTGACTCTTGTGCAATGATGTCATCTTATCATTAGCCAATCAGAGCGCTTTATATGTCTCCCTATGTTTGGCTCTTCGCGAGAAAAAAATTCGCCAGCAGTACATAGCTCGCCCTAGGTTCTGTGGTTTAGGTATCTGTAATTTTTGATTAAAATTGTAATTATTTACTGCAGGTCCATTTCTCAATAGTTGATTCAGTTCCTCCTTTGATCTTTTTTGTATTACATCTTTTCATGTAAAACACAGTCATACACATCTTCCTTTTCTTTATATTGGTATTTTTTATTCCATTCTTTCTTCAGTAACTTCCATTATTCTAGCGATTGTTTGAGTTCAGTTCTTTCCTTTATGACTCTGCATGGTATTTAATCCGAGATGCTAAACTTTCACCTTTACATTACATACTGGGATATTCTTAACCTAATTTATTATTAAATTTAAAATGTGCGGACTACACACGAGATTTGGTTACTTAGTCAAGTGCGTAGTTCAGTAAATTAATTTATCAAAATCTTTTAATGTAATTTTCAAGGTTTCATCCACATACCGGTTTACACTTATTACCGTAAAATGTTATATAGGCCTACCATCTACAAACCGGTCCATATTAATTGTTACCGCACCATCTACAGACCATCCACAGATGAGTCCACGTTTGTTACCGTAACATTTACAGACCATCAACAGATGGGTCCACAATTGCTACGACAACATTAACATACCATCAACAGACCTGTCCACATTTGTTACTGTACAATTTAAAAGACCATCCACAGACCAGTTCACATTTGTTACAGTAACATTTACAGACCATCCACAGACCAGTTCACATTTGTTACAGTAACATTTACAGACCATTCACAGATCGGTCCACTTTGTTACCGTACCATCATATAGACCAGCTCAATTTGGTTATTAATAATTT
>NW_022753500.1:0-1069 GCF_011630105.1 Anneissia japonica
AAAAAACGCAATTGACTCATAATCAATCAATGTTGTGTATTGTAATTATAATAATTCTTAAGTTATTTTCTTTTCTGATAATTTTTGTGATTTTTGTGATTTGGTTTTTTTGCATTTGTGGCTAATAAAGGTGGCTTTGCCACACCAATTTAAAAAAAACTCTGTAACTTTAAGCAAAGAATGCATAATTATCAATAGTCTGTTCAAGCCTTGGTTAAAACAATACGAAATTGCATTCGGTGTATAATAAACGTTAGTAATATAAACATTAAAAATATATATAATTCGCATACTTTATAAAATATAAATTAACATGATGCTCTGATAGATAAACAAATTAAATAACATCAATTAAATGAAATATATTTATTGATATAGGCATGTTTCTAACAACAACCGTAACAGATAATTTGAAATAAAAGTAGGCGTAATAATCGTAGAAGAGAATCACTAATGGGCACTGACCTCAAAAGCATGTAGAAGTACAGAAATAGTACTGCCGATACTTGCCAGAGTTTTTTGTTTTGTTGATGCAGACAATACGGCCTATGGGTAATAGAACGAGAGGAAATAGGTGTGATATCGAAATTCCAAAAGAGCAAATGTTATAAAGACATCCTGTTTTCTTTCCTCTATTTTTTATTTAAACCCGGATTTAAACTTTTTAAAACGTTTCTACAATGTGTTTTAGTGTTCATCAGTACTGTATTGCGAATGCATCAATAATCAATTAGTCAATTGAGAGAATAACGCTTATGTATCATCGGCACACCTTTATAGTGTAACCTTACAACTACAGGTACTAGACAATAATTACAGTAATTGATATAGAGAAAACAAACAAAAATTAAATAAATAAATAATTTGTTCTCTGCCTTTTAAGTATAATCAACATAACCTGATGAGAAGAAAAAATCAGCGGTAAGGCTAGGACGAAAAATACATCGAAAAAAATGGGGGAGGGGGACATAGCAGGAGGAAAAATAACTCTCTCCAGGGAAAAACATTAGCAGGTAGCAAGTAGCCACGGCCCTAGTGCTATTTTCTGTAAATTAAAAATCAAAATTTT